>NC_080712.1:27337645-27640145 GCF_019097595.1 Hemibagrus wyckioides | reverse complement strand
AGGACATGCTGAAGTGTTGTGTTGAATACATGCTATTAAGGCCCTGGTTTCTGGAATGTTGTGTGTTTTGAAAGAGTCACAGCGATACGCATGATTTAGACCGTAATGCTTCAGTAGCCGTGACCCCTCTCACCCAGAAGCTCATGCAAACTTATCAAATGAATGTTTGACCTGTGGATAATTTGACTTAATTATTTCCTGTTGTTAAAGGGAGGACAGGGGACAGGGTAGACTGGTTTTGGTCATGAAATGTTTGTTGCCGCTCCTCGTGTCAGAAATTGTGAACGTAAGTTCATGGTTGTTTTGCATCATGTTTCACTAGAGCTTGAATTGCTAAAATTGAGTTTTGTGTTTTAGTCAGTTACTGTACTTAAAAGTTGTTAAATTGTCAAAAATAATATCAGCAATTTTTTGACATGAGGGTGAATAAAACAGATTAAATTTCTGGCTGACCTGCTGAAACGTTTCCGTTTAGGTAGCCCACAGGGAAAGCTATCACAATGACTACACTACATATGTTTTCACTTAGACTCATAAGGGCATGTACACGGGTCTTCTAAATTAAACCGAGACAGGACCAACAAGCAAGAATCAGTATATATAGTTAAAAGCTGATATAAAAAATACTTAATACACTATACTGAATTATTGCCAATACTTTAATTAGTACTGTATTTCTATTTTGATATACTCTCTTCCTAATAAAAGGGATTTATTAGGAATATTAAATCATTTTAGAGGTAGAATGAAATATGGAATTTCAGAGCAGTTTGGAGCAGCTGACCCTTTCCTAATAAAACATATTATGAAACCTTTGTGACAGGATATCACTCCATTTATCATGATTTGGTTTAAATCTCTTAAGTGAGCAGCACTGTAAAAAAGATATCTCATAATTTTTCATAAATCGTGAACGCAAATCATGTGTATCATTATATATATATATGTATATATATATATATATATAGTGGATATGCAACACATAGACACAACACATATGGTTTACAGGTTCCCTGCTCAGAGTGCAGACCCTGTTCCAAAAAGTTACGCTTTAAATGAATCCTGTGAATTAAACCAGTGTTGTTTGTGTCCTGACAGGCTTTGACCTCTGTTCTTAATTAGCAGGCCAGGCTTGAAGTTGAGCCTGAGCAGCTGGTATGGCTCGGGCCTGGCCTCTGACCTCTTCCTGTTAAGTAGCCATCGACTTTCACTATAGATAAATCAGAGAAACACTGCTGCCTTATATCACTGACACTATGGAGCTACAAACGCTGTCTCCTTAGTTATCACTTTGCACTCTCATTTTAGGCCTTGTATATAGCTGGGATGATTTCACGGCTTTTACATGTTACTATAGTGTACTAAAATGTATAAACATCTGGTTGTTTAGATTCTAGATATTTGGAACGTTCCAAGTTCATGTAGTCTATAAATCAGGGATGTTGTGGTTTAAAGCTTTGGCTGGACGTTTATACTGTTTCAGTGTTATGAGTTTAGGAAAACAATAAATCTTTAATAGAGACATATTTCTGAATATCTTTTTTTTTTTTTTTTAGCATCAGAATATCTTATGTGTATTTTAAACATGAAAATGAAAAAGTTAACATCAGTGAAGTAAAATATGTGAAATATGTTAATATTGCCAGCCTGCCTAAGAGGAACAAACACTTTATCTTGTGGACTTGTCTATGCTGAAGGGCAGAGTGTCATTAGTGAACGCCTGTTTTGCTTAACGGCCAGATCATTCATCATACTGAAAGAATACTGAAAGCTCACAGTAGAGGCCCAGCACAAAAAAAACATTACCTCTGCTCATTTAGCTAATTTAACGGATTCGAGATATTTTTTTTCCTTCATCTAAATGTTTAGATTTTGAAATCTTGCCCTTTATAGGAAGCAACTGTTAGCACATCATGTGTGAGATGATATCGTGTCCCTCCAGCAGAAACTGATCTAAAGAGAATGGAGTTCTGTACGTGTTTTTTTTCTTCCCTCCAACACTTTTTCGCTGCTCTCTTTTGCAGTGGAGAGAGACAGGGATTTTTCCCACCAGAGGAGACACTATAAAGAGTTCCGTTTTGACCTGACTCAAATTCCGGAAGGGGAGGCCGTAACAGCAGCAGAGTTTCGCATCTATAAAGATCACAGCCATGGGAGATATGAAAACGTCACACTAAAGGTCTCCATATACCAGGTGACCAGGGAATATCAAAATAGGTGAGTTTAAAATACGTACTCATATTCATATATATCTATTATGGAGATAAAAGTATTAATGTATAATTTTACTGGGTCAAGCTTGTTATCTTTCTTACTGTTTTTGTTTTTTCCAGGGGCATGGATGATATTTTTATTGTCACTAGATTTAGGGCATAAAACTGTTTTTCTTTTTGCAAAAATTCGTTCATGTTCCCAGCCCTTGCCGTTACAGTCATCCGACAACACTGCCTGGATTAAATTGTTGAACCATTTGGGGTTACATTTTTCCATTAGTACTTTTAAGACCATGGCTGCTCTGCAAAACACTTTAGGTAGGCAATCAGGCAGAAAATAAAAGAACATCCTGTTTACACTAGCGTATGTCTGGAGTCTGTCTGGAGTCTTCTCTAGTGGTGATTAAACAGCATGTTTCAGGAAGTTTTAAGAGCGTAATTTGTCACCATTGAAATACTGACCTGTCTTTGCCCACACGTGTCAGCTAATATACTGTTCCTCTACACATTCATGAAAGCAAAGCAAGCAATTTATACCTTTTGTGAAATTTAAAATCAGACTACTTGTAAAATTTACCCAGTGTATAGATTCTGCTTTCATTTTTTCATGACAACTTATTGCAGTCTGTTTAGCTTGTAACTATTTTAAATCCTGAATATGTCAGCAAGTTTCTCACAAGCAAAAACATTACTAATGCACTGCCACAAGGGTTAAAAAAAAAGGTTAAGGTCATGAATTTCTAAATGTCACATGTAGATATTTTTATGCTTACACATAAAACCATCTGCAGACACTCGTTTAAAAGAATACACAGTCATAATCAATGGCGGGGTGGAGAACAGTTCCAGTCTGAAACACTGAGTTAGAAGCAGCTGTGCTTATGTACTTTATCTAATCTAAAAGCTCCCAGTCATTCAAGCCCTTTGGCTGCGTACGTCTAGTTTCTTTGTTTTCGGCAATGGAGAAACCATGTGCATGTTGTGTTATTAGTTCTGTCCATTCGAACCCTGCGCTGCCTCACTCTCACCATGTTCACTGATAAAAAACCCAGAGATCAAAGGTTTCCATTAACAGGCCATTTGCAAGTTTCCCCTACATAAGAAATCTCGGAAGCCCGTTTGGTTATCGCCCTTTTGATATATCCCTACTTTGTCAGACTTCCCAAACAGGGCCATCTGCTTCTAATAATGACCTCCGAGAGAGAAGAGCCACATTCATACAGAGTGCCAACTGCCCACCTGCCCCTTTTACAGTCATAATGCTCTGGAAAAGAAACCTGTTACTTCTCTTTCGTCATACACAGCCAGACCATAGACACGGCCTGTATCTACCAGGCGTGAATGATACAGTATGTGAGGAGACATATGTGACTCCTGGGATGCAGGCAAGGTTTTTTTAAAGCAACCGTGGCCATCAAAGGCTTAGGGTTAAGTCTGCTTTTATGAGCAATAGGCCTCGCTGCCTCAGTCTTTGCTGTGAATTTTCTTTTGATAAATGGAATTTCGCATTTCAGCACCCAGTTCATAAAAGCTGAACTATGTAATGCCAAAAAACTAGTTCTGCTCTGTGGTTGCTCTATAAAAATGTGTTAAAAAAAAGAAAAAAGTAATGAAATAAAATTGGATTAAGATAAATGGATTATGTGGGGAAACACTTTTAGTATAACCCAAATCTCTTGGATTAAGATGTTTATATTGAAAAAAGAAAAAAAAAGAGACTTTTCAAACAAGAGCAAAGTTTAAGAAGAGCTATTTGTGGTGTGATTAGAACCAAAGTGTGCATGTGGCATGTCTGGGCCTGTTAGTGTCTCTGATCAGCTTTGTTTTGTGACTTCTCTGTTCTCATGGTGTGTGGCCCACAGACTGTTTTGGAACACCAGACAATTAGATTAACTGGAATTGCCGGTCCATGATATTGATGCCAAGATGACAAAGGAATGCCTGGAACAGATTCATATTGAAGCTTGCATTTGGAAGTGGTTATTGGATAATTCGGGCCTTTTATGACCACAATTTATCTCACAGCTGTACTGTGAATGTGTTATTTAGGGATGCAGAGACATTTCTGCTCGATTCGAAGAAAATTCGTGCCTCAGATGGAGGATGGCTGGTGTTTGACATCACAGCCACCAGTAACCATTGGTTGCTTAACCCGCAGCAAAACATGGGCCTTCAGCTCTGTGTAGAGACCATGGACGGTAAGGACACAAATGTAATAATGGATGCTTTGTAAAGTTGTCTATGCCTAGTGGCACTGAAATTCAGTACTCATAAACTCGTTCTCATAAGGGCTGGAAAAATCACTGGCTCAGGCCTTTGGGATAAGCAGATTTCATGTCTGGGTAATTTATTATTTATTTATAGCTGAGTAAGTTTGACAACTAGAACGAAGAAATCCTGCTCCATATTTGCAATTGCAAAACAGTTTTGTACCTATGTTTAAATTGAATGTGTTTCATGCTGATGTATTTCCATACTGCAACTATACTGAATAGTTCAAATTCCCACCACCTGCTGAACTACATACATCGACCAAGACACAACCTGACTGGTGTTTTTTTTTCTCGCCTGTGGAGACAGACGAAAATAAAGTTTGGCACAAAACTGTAACACAACTCTCCTGTTTATTATGTGCAGTCAGCATGCCACGAGACACTAGCCAGAGTCAAATAACATTTTTTATTTCTGAGGAAAGAACCAAATTTTAAAAACAATGGCCAATGACTTTTCTTTTTGACTTTTTTTTGCTTCATAGGAAGCTTTGTTAGAAGAAAATAATACTCATATGCTCATTTAAGTTTTTACTTGCATTGTAGGTTCGCATTGTAGGCTATATGTATATGCATATAGATAAAAAAATATTCTTAGTGCATGTTTTTGTCTTTTTGACATTGTGATTAATCATGTTCCACATGTTCACCAAATCACGCATGGCACAAAGCAAACACAGCTCCTTTATGTTTGTAGCCAAATTAAGTGAATACATAAATCAGCACATTGCAAATTTCAGGGTTTGCTGGTTGTTTATAGGTAGTATAGATGAAGATATGCTTATTGTTAAGGACAGTTTGTTAACCATGTGTGTGCTGGTTTTAAATGTATAGGTCGAAGCATCAACATGAAATCCGCTGGGATCATTGGCAGGAGTGGGCCGCAATCCAAGCAGCCTTTTCTTGTGGCATTTTTCAAAGCCAGTGAAGTGTTGCTACGCTCTGTCAGGGCCACAGGGGGAAAGAGGAAGAATCCTAGCAGAAACAAAGGCAGGAATCAACCGAAAACCTCACAGGTCAAAAGGATTGAAGGTAGATATAACACATAATGAAATCTCTATATAGGCAACTTTAAATATAAATGAAACATCACACTCTTTGTAAAGCTTTAGGTAACTCACACAAGCCTTGCTTAACTGCATTATTTGGGAGAATACCTTCTAGCAGCTGAACATAGAGAAGTGCTCATGATGGTTGGTCACAGAGCCCACCCATGCAGGAGTAGACTAAACAACAGTAAATGACTATGCTCGCATTTGAACACTGATGGTGGGTTTTGGTTGCCTTTATCTAGAGCAAAACATCAGCGAACAGAAGCAAGCCTGCAAGAAGCATGAGCTTTATGTCAGCTTCCGTGAATTAGGATGGCAGGTACGGGACACGCTACAGAGCAACTAAGAGGAACACACATTTGCAACATAAAAATAACCATCTTTTTACTTAACATGTTATCTTCTCTCTTTATCTTTTCCTTTGCTTTCACAAGGACTGGATAATTGCACCTGAGGGCTATGCAGCGTTTTATTGCGACGGAGAATGCTCATTCCCACTCAATGCACATATGAATGCAACAAATCATGCAATTGTGCAAACTCTGGTAAATCTAAACTTAATATATATATATATATATATATATATATATATATATATATATATATATATATATATATATATATATATATATATAAAGAGGATGCATTGCATGTGTCATAATTACACAACAAAACCAGATATCAATGATATGTCATGTCTGTTTACTAATATTTCAATAAATCACTGATTTCATTTCTTCCATTCAGGTCCATCTCATGTTTCCTGAGAATGTGCCAAAGCCTTGCTGTGCACCGACCAAACTGAACGCAATCTCTGTGCTATACTTCGATGACAGCTCAAATGTAATTCTGAAAAAATATCGCAATATGGTAGTCAGGTCTTGTGGGTGCCACTGAACTCTGTGTATGTTTGGGTGTGATTGGAGACTCTAGAGTAAGCATTTTTTTTTTTTTGTAAAAACCTGCCACCTATAATATTGCTGGAATAAAACACATACCAAATAGATAGTTTTGAGATTTACAGTGATGTACAGTGTTATGTATATATTAGCTCATGAATGTGCTTATTTATTTGGCTTTATTTTGAAATAACAGAAGATACGTTGAACATTTACCACTTGCAGATAGTAAATGCTCTTTCCTGAATACCTATCTGAGGCCAGTCAATTAAGCAGCAGCTATTATTGCCCCTTTTGATCATGAACAATATTTCTGGCGATTTTAAATGCTGATGTTTTGATTCCCTGCAGAATTTACATTAGTAATTTGAATAATATATATATTGCATTTATTGTATTAGGACAATGTTAATGTGTTATTAAATATGTTTCCAAAACATGCTACTGAAATGTCTTTTTTTATTCTATATAAGCTCTTCAGTCATCCTTTATCTTAATTCTGCTTTAAAGTCTTATAAATAGCGTTTGTGCTCCTGTGAATAAATAAATAATTTCACTTACATGACTTCCTTACAACTTACCACAGATTTCAAGCTTAGTGTCTTATATCTAAACTCTCATTCATCACTGTCTGTCTGTACCTGCATGATTCTTAAACTATAATTATCCAAATCCAACATCACCCAGAGGAGGACGGTTTTCCTTTTAACTTTTTTACCCTTTCAAGGTTTATTCTCTCGTCATCCCAGGGATTTTTATTCCCTTGCTTGAGCTCTTTCATCAAAGCTTCATGCACAGATTTCTGTAAAGCTGCTTTATGATCATGGATATTGCTATACATCAACTGAAGTTCAACTGAATTCCATTATCTGTCCGGTTTCTGGTGTCATTAGCCAGTAAACCTTTGTAGGAAATTGTGTAGGAAAGTGTTTGATTTTCATTTTGAGTAAAATCAAATCTTTTTATATGTTTATACCGATATGCATAAAACAATAAACGATACTTAAAAAATATCATGTTTTGTCTGATAGTTTTGGGATTTTTTGAAACTCTGAGACAATACTGCAGCAGAATTTCACCCTAAATATAGCTTTGATATATTCAAAGGAATTAAAATAACATTTCAATTTTATTGTATTACAAGAAAAATTCAATTCTAGTCCCAAGGTTTTGAAATTAAAAGCTTCATAATTATAAAAACCCACAATTATATAGTCACTATTGTATGAAACTAAAGCTTGTACACTTGTCACCTTGTACATGAAACCTGAATGAAAACTCCTCCTCAACTTGGACGTCCAACTCCAAAAGGAATTTTTCTCAATCCTGAGTTCAGCATATGATGATGTCTTGAACATATCTCTCACACCGACAACAGTAAATAAAACATCACTGCACTAGTTTAGATGAGTTTATAGTAGCATTTACTTTCTAGCAATTGATGTAGAAACATTACTTGGTTAAATCTGTAACACTGTACACAAAGTGTGAAAATAAATGAATCCCTAATATTAGCTGACTTGCTTGTCGGTGGCCTTGTTTTAATGCACTTAGTAGCTCGAACAATGCCAAGCTCAAAAATCCTATCTTCAGTCGAATGTAGCATTATTAGCATTAGTATTAGCATTATTTCCTCCCACACACCAATTCTCTTCCCATTTTTTTTTTAAAGCCGCGGCTTTGCTTCAAACCAAACAGATTAGATTATAGATTGATGTGTCTATACTAGCAATAGGTTGATATGCAGGAATATTTATTGAGATATACTTGCCATTGATTTGTGATTCTACTTCACATTGTTCAACACTGAATGAGTGGATTACACTTAATTAAAAGCAGCCGTGCAGCCGAGCAGATGTTATGCAGGCTGTATATAAAAACAAGTGTTGACACAGGATGACTAGAGGAGGCCACCTGCTAACTTAACTTACGGCAGTGCAGATGATTTGCATTCCTGTGGCCCACTGCCCTGCATGATTACTGCTGCCACTTCACAATTCCATCTACTGTTTAATATTGTGGGATTCTTTCCAGTTCTGGTAAATGTCTTCCTTTCTACCCAGATGAATGGGCTCCTATTTTATGGGATTTTCTGCCAAAGGGCACTAAGTTATGTGGCTTCTAGAAAGGGAACGGTTACCTTTCTGAACACGAATTAATGTAACATGTGATGCTATTTAACACATGCACACGTCCAACTAGGGAAACTGGAGAGTGAGTCAGAGAAGGTCTGACGCTCATTTCATCTTCTTGCCGTCAGACTCGGGCTCAAATGGCATCTTCTCCAAACAGCTGTTAAACTTCCCAGGGACATAAATGTGAAGTAGTATTTTGATTTGAGGTTTCCTAAGCCATAACACCAAGGGACATTGCCCACTAGATTACAAACGCCAGCTATGTGCTCCTGTAAATCATGGTTTTACCTTGAATTGAGGCCCTGTTTCTGCTCTTTGTGCTTTATGAACTTGACGTCCTTCAAGTTCATAAGTATATTATACTGTGTCAGTTGCCAAAAGTTCTCTTTTTTCCTTGTTACCACATTGTGACTATAAAAACTAACAGACTCGCAATAGAGCCATGAACTTCTACAAACGGCTTGCAGCTGGCCTTCTTTCATACTTATTATAAGCATAGAAATGTATATAATCAATTAACCCTGTAAACGGAACAGGAATCATGCTTTGTGGATAGTGTGGATAGAATAAAAAATCATCTGCACTTGACTCGACTTAACTATTGCCATTTCCATCTATGAATTCTTCTCCTGTTACCACATGTTAAACTCCATCTATTTATTTGTACCCCACCTCTCTCTTCCTCTCTCTCTCTTTTTTTTTTTTTTTGCTGGGCTTGATAGTTTATTTTTTGTGTCAGATTACAGCCAGTCCACAAAGCTGCCGGAACATTATCTAATCAAAATGTCTTGCAGTTTGTCTTATTCATCTTTTCCCATTTATGTGCCGAGGGTGGGCTCTATAACCTTTCATTATGTTCAATCAGAATCCTGTGAATGGATCCAACCATCTGGGTTACATATTACATGCTAAATGGCACAAGATGATGCACAGAACACCAAACAAAAAACGCTGTTGTTGACATACCACTTGTGTGTGTGTGTGTGTGTGTGTGTGTCTAGCCTTCAATGAAGGCACACATTTCTATGGAAAAGAGGATTGTTAAATATAGAAAACCCCATGGTCACCTTTTTACACCATGGCATCAAGCTGTGATGCTTTTTTTCGCTCAGATTACTGAGACTAAAGGTATTTTGAGGTAATCTCTCCAGACTGTGTTCCATTACAACTTAATCTTTTATTCCTTCTTTAAATAAAACAGCCCATGTGTCAATGTCTTATTTGCAATGCACTGAATGTGAAAACAAGGATCTATTCAAGGAGGCAAGCAGACAAAAAAAAAAAACCCATCCCCTTTGAAAGAGGTTTTCAGCATTGTTTACTTTTTGTGCCATACTCACATGTTTCTTTACATACTTGGGTTTAAAAGGGGCTTTCCATTCAGTTTCCATGCCCAACATTTACTAAAGGTTTATACAAACTGAGATTTTTTACTACTTATGAAGACACATTAAATGCATGTATTGCTGAGCTGTTGGTTGATTTCAGAAAATTTTGTGAATACCATCATCTTCTCATCTTGACATCATTTAGCTCATTATCCTGAATTTTAGAGACATTGTTTTACCCTTACACTTTGTAGACACTCCACAGATAGTTAAAAACCTTCTACAGACATGTTGCAACCCGTGAACCAATTTCTGTCAAGTAAACAATATGTCAACATGTTTAATTCGCTCTATAATTAGATTCTACTAGATGTCTAGTTCTGCTGCTGTGATCATAAAGACTATTCTGTGCTTATCCAAAGGCTCGTAATAACCCATATTCACATGCTTATACTGAACTTTCAACACACTTTTGGTCTGCTCAGGTACTGTTTGCCTTTACTCTCCACTGTATACCCCATTGTATAAAATAATGATTAATTATCCAACGATACACTGAGTTTTTAGGTGTTGTCTCTATTTTATTATACCTTGGGTGAAACATAAACGTCACAGGAATCGAATGCACTTTCTATACACGTTGTTAGTGCTAAATTTGAGGTGTCTCGAATGCAATGCCTGTTAAAACTAGTTTCTTTCTAAACTAGTGGAGTCTTTCCATGTGCTTGTTTCCTTGTAGAGTATCATTAACAAAGTGAACTTGAACGTGACCTCACATGGATAGTCTATAAAATGTTCCCACTAAGACGTTCACAGGCTCCGTGAATAAGGCTGACTGTTCATTATCCTTCCTCTAACACTGCATATTTGACTGCTCAGGCCCCAGAAATGGGAGACTTGAGCACCTTTACAAAGTTGAAACAAAGAGGAGTTCGATAGAAATGGGCTTAAGGCAAGTTGAAGGGTGTTTTAAAAGCAACGCAACAGTGCATTGAAGTGTAGACCAGATCTTAGTATAGTTTCCTGATGTAGTCTGCTCATTCTCTAAACTTCAGAACACTTAGAGACTGCCATCAAAACATACTTATGATCAGAGCATAAATTAGGAGCAGTCAGTGTGCTTTAGGACCGTGCTTTAGGAGTCATTCCATCGACAACGATGATCAAAAACTTCCAGCATGTTTTTCCACCAAGTTCACCAAACGTCCTCTAGTCCACCATGAGTATGAATTTTATTAAAGAGCTCACATGTGCTTTCAAGAGAGTACTGAAACTAAAGAAACACTCATATTAGTTACCCTGTCAGATGCAGAAGTACTCATTAGTGGTATACGCAGACAAATCTGTGTGTGTGCGTGTAAATCCATGTGGCATGCAGCTGAATATAAAAGGCTTACACACTGGTTTAGAAAGCATGTGTCGCTATGCTGCTTGGGTCGCTAACTCTGGGAGACGGATGCCCTCGGTCCATAATGAAATAAATTGCAGACTCAACAGGTATAAAAATCTTACTGGAAGACATTAGCACTGGAGTGTGGTAAATCACAGGGATTGTTCAAGAAGATAAGAGGGCATGTTGACTGGCATAAAGACCATTGTCGGTGTCTAGTGAAAACTCCACCTAGTGCCAGGACAGGTGGTACAGAACTGACCTGAGTGGCAGTAGACTGTTGCATCTTTTTTTTTTTTTTGAAACACAGACATTTGGAAGCAGCAGCCTCCTTATTAAGCACTCTTGTCTAGCATTACTGTAGTTTGGTCAATTAAATGATTTATTCAGTTGAACAAATTATTATGCCTGAGTATGTAGCCAAAAATAGTTCCTGGCTGAAGAAATAATAAAGTAAAAAACATTTCATCCCCACCAAGAAGAGGCAGAATCTGCTTTATCATGGCTCCCAAACAAGTGGTGACCACAAACTGTGTGCAAGTCACAGGGTGGACAGCAGGGTGTAGACAGTCCCAGTAGCATGTGATGAGCTGGATAACAATGGGAAAGCCTCACATATTGAAGTACTAGGACTAAAATTCTATCACAAAAACAATCACTTGACTTAACAGACTCTTCCATAGCTTGAGGCTCAACACTCATGCTCTGCAAGCCTTCTTGATTGAACACAGCCATTTCAACGAAGGATTCAGCCACGAATTTTTGAGTGGTCACACACTATCTGTTTTTTATCTCACTGGGATGCTGGTATTTGCAACTCCAGTAGTGAAAATTGAAATGTTGTACCACAGGTGACCACACTGTTCAATAACTAGACATTCGTGTGAGTAGTAGTGACAAGGACATGTGTACACACTTTGAGGCACTGATCCACTGCAGTTTTCTTTCATGCAAAGATGGAAATGATAATGACAGCTACTTCCCAGAAAGCCTGGGATAGGGGAAGAGCACAACAGAATGAATTGAAAATTAAATTTTCCAACACTATGGTGTTTTTTTTTTATTATTATTATTTATTCATTTATTTTTGATTCAATCCACACCATAACTAGCTATATTGAGGTGGGCAAGGAAGCGGTGGAGGTGGGCAGATGTATACCTTCTGTCTTAAGCCATCAAACTGATGCAACTGGATAGCAGCCATGATCTCTCATGGTAGTCCAATGCCTCACTACATTCATACAAACCATGGCTAACTCCTGGGCATTTTCAGTAGAAAAGGTATCATCACTTAAGTGATTTCACTCCTCATTGGAAAGCAGGTTGATTCTGATTGATTCACATCCCCATATAGAAATATAGAAGTGCAGTATTAGCACTTATTGTGATTTCCAAATAAGACATGTTAAAAACCCTCGTTATGCCTTTGATTTGCAGCCTACATGACCTTCAAATGAAACTACCCAGGTGGTCTGAGATAAGCTAGAAGGATGAAAGGTTATCTACATATCCGTGTTTCTATGACTTGTGAAGGCATGACAGACCACCTGGGGGACTTCTGTTGGTAAAAATAGTCAAAGGATGATGAGATTTTGACTATGTACTAACTCTTGATGGCCAGCAGTAAAAGTCTCTGGTGTGATTAGTGACTCTAGTCTCTCATTTGAAGCTCAGGGAGTGTTATTTTATTAGGATTGATAAAAAAGATAAGAAATATAATGTGACTAGATGCAGAAAAACTACTTAATGCTTTTGTCACGTCTAGGCCAGACTATTATAGAACTATTAAAGAAAATGACACAGTTTTTCAAACAATTTGCAGGAGAACAGGCAAAAACAAAGTAAGTTGCACTCGATACCCAAATTTCAAAATGTTCTAGGGGGAACTCACAGATGTTTAGGCAATGTATTCGAATTACAATGAATTACATTAAACTGTTCACAACTTTTCCACTGAAGTAATCGAATATATTAAATGATTTAGTCCTCCAAAGATCTCAGCACTGCACTGTTTAGAGAACCCAGAACCTAGAGCTTTATAAGTTGTGCTTGTACCCTTGTTCATGTGCCCTGTACTCAGACAGGGCCAAAACAACCTTTTACAAATCACATAAATTTAGAGCATTCCAGCTCACTCACTGCTTTCTACACAGCTTTGGCTTTGTTCTGCTCACAGCCACATACACAAATGCTCAGCTTATTAAGTAGGGCAAGAGAAAGAGAGACAGAGAGACAGATCACATAAATATACAAAGGACAACAGCACTCGGGTGTCCACGTTACTCATTACCCCTTAAACTCACCCCTAACCACCTCCCTTCTAGTGAAGACCTACAGTAAACCACACCCCTATCTGCTACACCTGCAAAGCACAAAAGACTTCAGTATTAAGGAGAATAAGCTCATGCTGTGATCAGACCTTGAATCTATTCATTTTATTTTAAAGAGGATTAATTGCGGGAATATGGAGGAATCAAAATCTATTTTAAGGATTCATCCAATGACATTGCCTTGATGCTCATCTAAAACCTGTTCTGGATGAAGAGTATTTATTTCTACATTTGTTCCACCCTGAAGATGAAAAGGGGAAGAGTCACATTTGTTTATGACTCTCGTGTGCACTGCAAATGAAACTTCTATGGTAGGGGAATGAATAGTGCATATATACATACATATATACTCTGATGCAAATAACAGGTTGCGTATCACAAAATGATCAAGACTGAATCGGATCTTCTGATTGTTGAGCTAATATCATAAGTTTGACACTGATTAAAGTTAATAAAAGTCTGTCAGAAATTCTGTCTAATTAAAGAATCTAAAGTTAAATTTCCCCACTGATTTCACTGAAATGTCTGCAACCATATCAAGGGCTGCAAACGAAAAGAACTTCAAAACCTAGACAAAGCCCTTAGACCCCCACTCACCTGCACTGTGTTGTGTAACATTACCCAGGTTGGCCTGGAGGCGATGGCTCACCTCTTTGAAGTAAACCTCAACAGCTGGTGTTTGTCAAGACGAATGTCCATGTTTTGTCCTTTAAGCTGCCGAGAAAAGGGAATGCTAAATGGTTGGGTAGGGACCTAAATCTGATGCGTCTGCTCCAGCTGGGGGCAATTTTGAATCATATTCCCTACCGCAAATTACTCCTGCATAGCATTGCAGTTGATCACTGAGTTGAAACTACAATTTAAAGCATATCATGAAGATCTGAGCAAGAAGAATATTCAATTAAGCAGCTCTAAGGCACAAATGAAGAATTTCTCTAAAGCAAAATATGCTTGATATAAATAAACGGACAGGAAACAGTCAAATAAAAGCTAATCAGGATTTGGTGGTTTGGAGGTTTTATAAAATTTCATGAAAATTAGTAGTTTTGACTTAGTAGAAGTCTTGGATAACTTCTTAGATTTTGTTTGTCTCACTTGTTGCACTTTGTTTCTCTCAGCTTTAAGGGTGTTCTAAAAATATAAATATATATATATATATTAAACAAAAAAACTAAATAATTAAAATAATTAAATAAATATCAAAAATATCTGTTTTAATTTTTGTAAAATGATTTGGAAATGTTAAACGTTCTTTTCTACTTTGGTTCTAGTGCAGAAGATCTTGAAAAAACCATCTAAGATAATGCTTTTGTTGTATAATGACACATTCAAAAGTATAACAGAGCAGTCCTTCAATTCTGAACTAGAGTTTGGTTCTCACAGTAAATACTGGCATCTTATTGAGCAGAATCTCAGCACAAGTGCTTCCTTAAACACCCTCTATTGTTAACACCTGGGCTCAGAAGAAAGGCCCATTCACAAGTAAATTGTGGCCTTGCTTTACAGAGAGATTTTATAACAGAGCACAGTTGACATTGGCAGGAGTGGCATGGCTGCCTATGAAAACCCTGCAGCCTGCTCTATTCGCAGGAGATCAATCAAGGAGGCGTGTTTCCCTGAAGCTGCAGATTTCCACTGAAGTTGGAGGGGAAGGAAAAGGAGGGGGGGGTCAAAATAAGCTGCTTGTGGTTTCAGCTTATTCTAGACTAGAGGATCCCCAGAAAGTCCCATGCCTCCCTTTGACTACACACAGGGCTCCTTGTAACACTGTCAGACTCACTGTGACACAAGTGTGAAGCCCAAAGCCTGTGAACAGCTTCATACCCCACTCGTCCCCTCTTAAACCCCATCCTCTTGTTACCTTGGTGCATCTTTTTTTAACAGTCTCCTCATGGATTTAATATGATCACACAACAGAGCTTTGTGAAGTTACTGAATGAACTTAAGCTTGTAGAAGTCACTGAATGATTTTGCAACAGGTGTTCAGTGAAGCTGAAGCAAGCGGTGCTAGCTAGCAAACAACGGGTAACATCCCTGCTACACTGAAACACTGTCTAAGCTATGGTAATCTTACTGGCAGTTTCCCTGGATGCCATGACTCCTGTAGGAGAAGGTGGGGTTTTCATTTCTGTGTGTGTTTCCATTGCATGATTTATACACGACTCAAAGGCAAACAGTAGCGTAGAAAGATCTACTGTTAGCCACATGCTGTAACGTTTTCTAAAATAAACGACTAATCTAAAATGTGCAATGTATGCAATAAATTAAATAGTAGTCTGTTAGCGTAGGGCTTAGAAGGCCAGTCTGAATAATAAGGGCTACTAAATAAAAAGACAGTTGATATTTGGCTCTCCTTTATGACATTTTTTATAGAACATTTGTCTTTTTACTCACAATCTAACCAGGAAGTGGACTATAAGAAGTTTTCCAGAGGAACTTGGGCTTAAGAGCCTTAGCTCTCGACAATCCAACTTGACTTCCTCAATCCCAGCCACAGACATGTAAAATTAAATGCAACTTTTGTCAGTAAACACAATATGACTGGAAGTGAGATGAGGACTTGGATCTTGTGAATCAAAGCATAAAGCCCTATGCATTATTTACAAGGGAACATAGCACAGAAGATTCTGCAAATACAGGTGCTTCTGTTGACTGTAAATTGAATAACACTGAATGAATGAGCTACACATCAATCCCAGATCCACACACACACACACACACACACACACCGAAATTCAGGGATTACTGTGTAGTGCATTCATTCACTGTTATTCAATTTACAGTCAACAGAAGCACCTGTATTTGCAGACTTTGTCAAAAGACCAGGAGAGGTTTTTCTCAATAGATTCTGAAAAATAATTAGAAAAGTTTAGCAGTGTTACTATGTGCAAAGAAAACAAATTAATATGATCCTAATACTCTCCTTTACAAGATATTATTATTATTATTATTATTATTATTATTATTATTATTATTATTATTATTATTATTATTACTAAGAGCCTTAGACATCTGGTTTATATTTTTCTATCACCTGTAGTACTGCTGCAATGACCATAAACTAACCCTAAAATATCTAGAAAGCCCAAAGAGGTAAAACCATATTTCTCATCTGTTACTTGTTTCTTATAGTCTGAATCAGGCATCTCTTTATCATTCACATATACATTATGCCTTAGGAGGAAATGTTGACTGTGATACCCTGGCTCTGTTTCATGAATTTCTGTGTACTTTGAATCATGGACAGAATCATGTTGGCCTGCTCAGAGAATAGATTTAACAGAAGTTACGAAAGTACAAGAACCCAGTATGATCCTTGCTAATACTTCTTTTTCTTCTCCACAGCTTTATCTGCATTTTTTATGGAAGGAAATGTCAGATTATAAAGCCTTCTGGACATGTTTTGCTATTGAAGTCTACGGTTACATTGACTAAATCCCTCCATTCTCCTAACATGAACTGATAAGTGAAAAATGGCCCTTAAGATGGCAACAGGGATTCCTCCAAAGACTAAAGCGCCATTTTGGTGGAAATCTTCAGGATGTAAATGTAGAAGGTTTGAAGTAAAACATGTGGCTACTCAATCCTAGCATTAATGCAAACATATAAAGCAAATATCAAATGTTTTGCCTGTTTATTTTGCAGGAAACGGTGCAGACGGGAGTCAAAAAAAAAGAAAAGAAAAGAAAAGACAGATATGTTCTCGCAGACGAGCTTAGTGTCCTCAAAGTGGGTTTTTCAGGTAATAACCCAGCATTGGGAGGGTGTGTATTTAGTGCGCTGAGTGATCTACTAAGGAGTCATTGTCCTCCACAAAAAGGACTGAGAACAACCTGTGCTCTGAGTTATTCCAGCTATGTCCATTCAGTAGACGTTTGGTTACTATCATAGGATTTTGTTAGAGCAAAATTTACTTAATCTTGCTTCAAGTTTGTTGCTGTTGTTGCTCGTTTTACGCCGGATACCCTTCCTGACGCAACCCTCCCATTTTATCCAGGCTTGGGTCCGGCACTGAGAGCTTCAGAGTGTGCATCATGTTTGTGATTTCTTAAATTCACATGTATCCTGACCAACTGCACAGATCAGTTAGAGCTCCTGGACTCTCCTGGATAATCAGTCACCCAGAAATGAAAACAATAATCCATGAGCCATCAGGATAAAATGATGAATATGATATACACTGGGTCTCTGCACTGGGTGTCTGAAATTTATTCCTCACTAAAGATCTACTACTATCTAGTACTATTTTACTTCATAAACTATTCTGTGATGTATACCAAAACACTGTGTGTTCAATGTAATTTTCTGCACTGATGGGTTTAGTATTCATTATAAATAAAATTGGCTGCTTTGATGTCCAGGGTTAGCAGGTCTGTGCGACAAAACCAGACCAATGCTTTAGAAATGATCTCCAAATCTATTTATTATATACACTGATTTTAAATAACTAACATTATTATTTAAAATATTATTATACATTAATATGCCAAAACCATTAAAAGCTAGTTTTTATAAATAGGATTTGATTTGGATTATAGGATTTGGGGCTAAATATCTTTTTTTCCTCAAATGCATTTATATTTCAGGTATTAGACAGAGACCCTTATCCAGAGTGACTTACAATTTATCTCATTTTATACATCTGAGGTTTAAGGGCCTTGCACAGAGGCACAGCTTGGTGGATGTGGGATTTGAACTCACAACCTTCTGATCAGTAGTCCATAACCAGGACCTTAACCAGGAATCAAATAACCTAGATATTGTCCAAATACCCAGGAGAAACATTCACATTTTTTCAAATATACTAGATTAATAATACACTTATATAATAAATATAATGTATGCATAGTGTGCATCACACACACACACACACACACTGCAGAAATAAACCCACAGCAGTGAAAAAAGCTCAACTTTGGAAAAAGTCCAGGCAATGTTTTTCCAGCTTTTCCAACTGCCCAGTTGCTCAGTGAGCTTGTGCCCACAGTAGCCTCAAATTCCTGTTCTTGGCTGACAGGAGTCCACTCTTTCCAGCTGTGGTGAACAGAAAAGCATTTCACAATGCACAACACATTGAGCCTTAAGGCAGATGCGCTGCAACAGCTTGAGATCACATCAGGTCAGTGCATTCTGAGATGCTTTTCTGCTCACCATGGCTGTAAAGAGTGCTTTCTTTTCAGCTCCAACCATCATCTCCTTCTCCTCTGAATTTTCTCCTCAACAAGGCGTATCCCCCAGCAGAACATCTGGATGTTTTTTTATTTATCACACTATTCTTTATGAACTCTAGAGACTGTTATGTGTGAAAATTGCAGGGGATTAGCAGTTTATGAAACACTCAAACCAGCCCATCTGCCATGAACAGTGGTCTTTGAGATCACATTTTCCACATCAGATGCTTGAAATGAACATTAATTGAAGCCTGTGACCTGTATATGCATGATTTTATGCATGGTGCTGCTGCCACATGATTAGCTGATTAGATAATTGCATGTTTAACCCCTTGCCCCTAGCTAGTAACCACTTCAATTATAACACAGCTGTTAAATGCAGATCATCCACATAATAAAACGAACAGGCTTGGGTTCATTTCAGAAGAAAATATTCAGTTTTACAGAAAAAAAAACCCACAGCCTCTAAATTTATGACATTGACAACAGTGTATCCTTGTTTTTTAAAGACCACACTTAAAGGCTAACTGAAGAGATTAACAAATTGCCAGATGTCAGAAAACTTACAGGGTTTCCAAATGTTTATAACATTTACATTTATTTAGTATATGTTAAACAAGTCGAATCTTCTAATAAATTGCTTAATTTTGCATATATTTCGCCAGTGCTTCCAGCTTACACAAGGTCTTGCCTAACAGCACTGGAAAACACCGTGTTGAATTTCAGCATTATTTATAAATGTTTACGTGTGTGTGTGTTTTTTGCTGACCTGCATGTATATATTCAGCCAGGCCTAATTATGTGTTGCTTCTTTAAGCTTGAAACAAGGGCTAAAGTGGCTGTGTTTCTGCTTCTGAGACCTTCAGTAGGAGGAACATCAAACGATCCATAGAAGGAGGTTGAACTACTCATCACCAGCGTGAGGGTGCTCGAAATGTCTTTGTTTATAACACAGACCCCGCAATAAATTTTTCCTGCTGTTTCTGTTTCGCATTTTGGAAACGGGGGACCTGAGCGGATCCTTAAATTAATGAGTAAATGAGTGAAGTTCCAGATGTGTGCACATTTTTGCATCAGTCACACACACACATGCACAGTTTCACATGTGTCAGAGTATTTTACTTCTGAAAAAAAAAAAAAAAAACTCGGGGGAAAACAAAGTGCACACTGAGAGCATTAACTTCACTTGTATGATGCTGTCATTCTGGCAAAAGTGACATAATCCTGCTGTTTGAGACAACTGAAACGCTCTGCCCTTTCTGAGGCCGAGTGAGTGATGGAAATTCCAGTAGCAAAACCGAGGTATCATCCAAATGCCCAAGAGAAACATTCACAATTATTCAGTTGTTTGTCTACTGTTTTCTCTTCCACATATGGAAAGCATATATCCTCAAAATATATCATATTTTAACCTTTCCTTCACTGAATTATTCCTCATATGCCACTGCCAACACTGCTGGCACTGTTTTATTCAGTGTTTGACTCTGTTTGTTTGCGTATGCTTTAGTACATTTGCTCTGGTTCTGAGATGAATATAATCTGTTGTATACTTGCCATTGCTATAACATTGTAATTACTAAAGCAGCATGTTTTGAAACATACAAATTTCCACTTGTCTCTAAATGCATGTGTGACTGGGTATACAGTAAGGCAAGAACACGACCATGTTTCTGCACACTGCATTTCTCCTAGTGAAGCCATGCGATTTCAGAAAGTTCGTGCTAAACCGCAGCAGGTCGTCCAAACTAGTGGATCATCCAAGAACTGTACGTCCCTCTCTCATCAGCTTCACAGTCCCTTGAGGCCCTTATTACGTTGTTTGCTGTAAAAGCCACAGGGCCTCTCTGGCCCTCAGACTGGGCTCTCTATATACACTCCCCCACTGTTTGTTTATCTTTCCTGGGGGGATTATGTTTTTATAGGCTTGTCTTTCCTTCATTCTGGCCCAGGTGGCAAAGCTGGCTGTATAAGCTTGGCTGGTTATGAAGAGTCCCTTGGGCATGCAACTGGCACAGACATGGGCATGATGCTGCGCTAAGTGACGACACAGGTGCCTGTCCACGTTCAGGCAGTGCACTGCCGTGACACTTACGGCCAGCCATTGGCCAACATCCTAACCGCACTTCAGGTGAAGACTCTCAATACTCTCTTTATGCTCTAGCTGAGAGGTTGTGGCCTCTGAGGTAAGGTAGCTTGGGTAATATTTTGTGGCAGGGCTATGCAGCATTTTGAGCAAAGAAGCCTTTTTGTCTTGTAGTGGAGAAACATGCCCAAGACAAACACACATTTGTGTTTCTCTTCTTTCTCTGATACCCAAATGTTATCAAAGATACACTATCTGGACATGTCCAAGGATACATTTGTGGGTGTTTGTTGATTTGGTAAAAACGGAATGCTATACAAAGCCTGAAAATCCCCTGCTGAGGTAAAAAAAAAAATACAGTACAAACATTTTTAAAAAATCCCCCGCATACTAATAAGCCACATCATTAAACAAAAATCCACCGCATGATAACATAGCGCCCCTGCTATGTGGTTGATAATATATGCTTCCACATATATTTTCAAAATGATACCTTCCTGCGGTCGTCGCCTTTTGTAAATGTAAAACCAGGGAAGTTTCGTTTGTGGAGCCGAAACAGAACTGGCACAGCTTTATCGACTCGTCTACAGCGCCCTTTTGTACTCTTTTTCACAGATAGTCTTTGCTCACTATGCTGCAGTGGTCTTTGGGGGGTTGGGAGGGTTGGCAGATGTGAAGGGGTCAAGACAAAAGCTCACCTATTAGGTGTCTATTTCATGTGACAGTGGCCTGATCTTGAAAAGCCTGAAAGCTGGAGGGGAGCACAGGAGCATTTTGGAGTGGAATCGAACCCCCATGGCAATGCTTTGCTTAAAGGGCAAGAGAGAAATTATCTTTTCATCGCCCGCTACTAACTGCATGGAGAATGGGGGAGAAAGAAAAACTCTATAGGCTCTAGTATTCCTTCCTCTACTCTGCTCCCACTCCTCCTTTTTCCCCTCCTCTGTCTGTTTATCCATCTTTCCCCAGCTGAACTTTGTAACCCTAACTGCATTGAGAGCACAACTAAAGTGGACGTGAATATCCTCAGATAATTTTCTTTGAGAGCTGGTTGAAATGACAGAAGTGTGTGAAACGATTCGAACTGAATTGATGGTCTATAAACTGTAAAATAATTCCCAATTGCCTGTTTCAGCTGGCAGTCTATACTTTTATGACAGAATTAAATTTATTTATGCGGATTGGAAGCTGGCCTGTATTCTCCATAACTATTTTCTTGCTGTGGGAGATAAAAAAAGCAACTCATGACAACCTGGAACTGTTAATTATGTGAAACCAGAGGAAGGCTTAGATGTTTTGTGTGCATTGTGATTTTTAAAAGCATTGTGATAATCAAATCTTTTTTTGTAAAGTGCAAAGTGAAAGAGCAAAGTGGCCTTGAGCAACAACAGCAACAATAGTAATACATACATGAATTAAATATATATATAAATATATATATATATATATATATATATATATATATATATATATATAAATATATATATATATATATATATATATATATATATACTTTTTAATATATATTTAAAATGTAATATATATATATTACATTTTTAATAAAGTATTATGGTTGACTATGAATGCTTTGTTCCTCTCTATTACACTAAACATTTAATCTTTTTCATATATACTTCTCTCTCTCTCTCTCTCTCTCTCTCTGTTTAAATTGTCCAGCACTTTTCTAACAATTTTCTAAACACATCAGAATACCGGTACATGTAATCAGTTGGAGCTTCATGCCAAGATGTTCAGCATCCCTGACAACGCAGAGGAGGCAGAAAGACAGACAGGAATTCCTGGGAGTGAATCAGCAATTGAGTTCATTTATCACACGCACCCCATGAGTGTGGAAAATAACCCGCCTGCCATTTGTCCTCTCGGCCACCCCCCTCCCAAAAAGGTAGGGGAAAGTAAAGATTTTTATCATACCATTTCATTATGAAGTTTCAGTAGTTCCCTACCACCAGCTGAGTTAGAAATGAATTCTGGTAACCCTGTCAACTTGGAGTCACTTGTGCTTTTGTTCATTGTAGAGTCACGGCATGCTCTTTGTACCCTTCTTGGCACGACCTCTACGACTGGATGAAAAAAAGCGATCTGTCTCTGGCAAGAAAACTAAAAGCGACCTGGCTATGGTATCTAATAAAAATTTCAGGAAAAAAATCTTTTTATGAGGTTCAGGCTGACTTAACAGTTGAGTGAAATTTCTCTGTTGAAGCTGATTTCAGACAGAAATTCATTTTTGAATTATTCACTAGTAATTGTTTAACATGAAAATGTGAAAGAATTGGATTTGTCTAACCTTAATTGTGATTGGTTAATTTGAAAGTTTACTACTGATGCAAAAAGTAAATCAATAATAAAGTAAAAACATAAAATAAAAATAAATAAAATAATAATAATAATAGTTGCATCACAGCAAACATTATTTTACAGTCTTACTGCTTTCCAGGGATTTTTTTATATGATTATTTTGTAAATAAACACATTTTCTCTCTGCCTTTCACCTAAATACTTCATTGATTTTATGGCTAAATTTGAGCCAATATAAATACATGCAAAATGGGTAGAAAAAGCTTTTTTAACAACCGACTGTTCCTTAAATATCCATGTTTGCTAGTGGCTCAGCATATTTTCTGTTTTTGAGCAAACAGACTTGGGAAGGGAAGGAAATGATTATATAAGAAACTCCGTTTGGGCTCTGTGGGAAGCATATATCTAAAGAAGGAAAGGTGCCTGACTGGACAGGAAGTGTGTGACCTGAGATCAGGGGAAATGACCCATGTTTATGCGGCCCATGTTGTCAGTCTGGAGGGTCAAAGTGCCAGGGCCACTGCCATCTCAAGGGTCCTATGGTTGCAGCTGGGAAGTCGATCGCTCAGGTCTTATTTCATTGCTCAGTTCTTGTTCCTCTCCTAATGAAAACAGAGCAACTGACTCCGTGCAAAATTCTTTGCATAGAATCCCGGTTGGTTTTCTTAGGAAAAAAACAAAAGCCAGTCACAGGGGCCAGTCTTATGAGGCGGCGAATTGAAGCCACACCTTTCTCTTTTTTTTTTTAACCTCATTAATCTTTTAGAGAATATCCCATAACATGTGAGCATTAACCTTAATTTAGCAACAATGAGCACTCAGTAGCACATAGGATTATTATGAAAAGCCACAGAGGCTACCACAGCATTCATCAGCATTCTTAGGTTCATTTTTCATGTTGATATGGTGATACATGGGCATGCACAATCTTCCCAACTAATCCTGGGGGCCAGGATTATGGACAGTCTGGGAAACAAACAGCTTAGTGTTAAATTCAATTACACAAAGCAGTGGATACGAATGTAAATTTAAAGTGTCGCAGCTCAGATTTTAGAAATTGAAAATGACACCACAGCATTTACATTTACGCCATGTGGCAGACATCTTTATCCAGAGTGGCGGACAAAAGTGCTTTGAAGTCTCTATGAATAAATACATCAACACTGGGTCACTAGGTCAGAATATCATCAGTCTAAAACTCTGGAGGATAGATAGCACACAGAAACCTTGTAAAAACAAAAGCGCTTTTTTAAGTAAGTAAGTAAGTTTAAGTATTTCAGGAAGACAACCAGTGACTCAGCTGTTCAGAAGTCTAGGAGAAGTTCATTTCACCACATAACATATTAGTGTGGGTTTCTTAATCAAATTTTGCATATGAATTTTGATTAAATGATTTAAAAAATATCAAGTATCAAGTTTACCTGTCCATTAAAACCATTATGTCCATCTGATGGCTTGGCTATCCAAGATAGTTTTGTGTATGTCACATGCCATAGAGGTTTTTTCATTTATATTTTTGTGCTAAAAAGCATGCAAGAATCCATAATAATACTTCTAACTGTTGTAATAACATTAACATAAACCTATGTAAATATTATTGCCATTGTTTTAAGGCTTTCAGTATCAGGAGCTAACATACTCATGGAGCTTCCACCTCTCCTTTTCTTCTTATTTTGATGCATTTTAAATTTAGTTAGTTAGATAGATAGATAGATAGATAGATAGATAGATAGATAGATAGATAGATAGATAGATAGATAGATAGATAGATAGATAGATAGATAGATAGATAGATAGATAGAAAAAGGAGAAAATACTTGAAAGTCATCAGATAAATTGAATTTACTCTGGATTAAGAACACGTCTATATTCATGCTGGAATTACTGATGTCTGTGGAATTCACCTCTTACAAAGGAGATGAATATATGTTTTATTTAGCTCACAATTCCTGATATATTGTAAAATATCATATCAGGGGAAAGCTTTAGAAAGCTGTCAGCAGAATGGGTTACCCTTGGATGCATTCTTGTCGAGAAATATCTTGCATAAAATACATACCACAGCATGAATTTATACCTTCAGTTTCTTCCATTTTACACAGAAAGACATGGTTTAAATATCTAATGGATGTCCAAGAGCAATGAAAGCTTGAATTCTCTGAGGCCTACTTAACATTAGCATTAACAATGAATCTGTAACACTAAAGCTTACTGACTGCATACACTGCATCAAAGATCGTTTAAATTTATTAATTTTTATAGCTAATTAGAATAACTACTAATTAGTTCAAGTTTCTACCACATTATTATGCTGCTGCTCTCCCCGACTCTTTCACTGGACCCATTGACTCTGATTCTGTTAACTCTTTACTTTTAATTAACAGTAAAAGAAAAATTGTGTGTACTATAAAACCCATCTCATCTGCCTTGTACTGTGCTGAGTCAGAAAGGTCTGGGCAGTGAACAGTGCATGAAGCCTTCCTCCACTTCCTGCCAACACAAACAGTAATTATGGCTCAGGCAGACAAGCTCTTGCTCTAAATCAGGACTTTGGCCATGGGATTAAAAAAAAAAAGTTTGCAATTAGGGTTAAATTGTTCTCTGAAGCAACGGGTGCTCTCTTTTGTTGTTTATTCCCACTTGATATGTCCTGAAGGTAGCTATTTTTCTTTAATACTGACGGTTCATTGAGAGCTAATTTTCACTGCTCCCTTTCGTTGTTTCCACCACCATCACCACCACCCTCCACCCTCCTCTTCGTCTCCCCTCGTTCAACATCTGGCTTTTCCTAAGAAAGCTGGAAAACATATTGAACATTCTTTTGACAGTTGAGCAGGATATGTGGAAAACATTCTAATATTTTAATCTGCAGTGTGAAAACAATTAAAGAGGTTTATGTAACAACAAGGCCGGTCTCTGTAGGCAGTGTTGCACTTGACTGTTTAGCTCAGGTGCACCG
Source organism: Hemibagrus wyckioides (assembly GCF_019097595.1). Classification (NCBI taxonomy): domain Eukaryota; kingdom Metazoa; phylum Chordata; class Actinopteri; order Siluriformes; family Bagridae; genus Hemibagrus; species Hemibagrus wyckioides. Next base: position 27,613,999 of record NC_080712.1, on the reverse strand, counting down.
AATTTCCATTTCTCTGGTTATTCCTGCTGTAACAAATGAATCTGTTGAAAAATAGCCTACATTTATAATGCCCCAGATCACACAAGAGAATAGCACAAACCGTTAAAAAAGATTCATTTAAACTGTAGTAATGTTTAAATAAACCAACCTCTAGAAAATGTGTAATGTCTTGCCCTCATTTCGTGCTGCATCTACTTTACATCTAATAAGTGGAGGATTGAACAATTCCCATCACACAAATTTTTCTAAAAATTTTCATTTTCACCTTTCACCTCAGTCTTAAGAGCGTCTGAAATAAAAGATTAGCTCTGTGTTCGTTTAATACCACCTGGGAGAAAATGGCTTCAAATAAACTCTTCAGGAATTAGTTTAATTCTGTTGATTTTAATTAGATGATGCTTTTGGGAAATGAAGCATATATTGACTCATATCGAATGAGCAGGAACACAAATCAACAGTTTTGCCAGAGCAAACACATACCATTTTCAAGTAAACACAAACGCTTGACAGAAATGTCAAATCCTGCTCTAAGCAACCTTTTTTTTTTGCTCTCCTAGCCAGGCAAGAGGTCCAATGAAGTCTCTGGAAGCAGGAATGGCTTACATAATTACCTGCAATGATCAACACAGGTTGTGCAGGTGATTGTATTTTCATATGTTAGAACTACACCACAGAGGCTTGTGTGATTTATTTGATTACCTTTAGTTTAAATCTTCCTGGTGACAAAACCAAGTTTTATTCATAACATTCAGGTTTGAATTGATCCCCAGACTATTGTCTTGGTTCTACTTGTTATGTCATACCAACACAAAAGCATTAAATCTGTTTGCTTCTTTCCATATGTCCAAATCCTCATGTGCAGGATTGCATTAGTCGTCTATTTTGTTTGGATCAGACTTCCAAGAAAACTCCAGAAGAAGCTACAGGTGCTTCTACACGATCTACCAGATGATTTGAACATGCAGAAACACTGCTTTGTTTGGATCAACTCTATGAAACTGCATAGTTGAATATTGGATGTGTTATGCATTGTACAGACTAACCTTCAAGTTTCTCAACAGGTTTTGGAGAAACCTACTGTAGCCTTAGATTCCTGCTCCGGCTGATTTGCTGTTGTAGCTCAACAACTTTAAGATTCTGTGAAATGCTATTCTGTTCCCAACAGTTGTAAAGATGGATATTTGCAGTGCTGTCTGTAGCTTTTCTGTTCTCTGTCATCACCTCAGAAAGGTGTTTTCCACCTGCAGAATTGCCACTCGTTAGATTTTTCTGTTGTTTTTCCACAGCATTTTGTGTAAACACTACAGATTTAATGTGTATGAAATTCTAAACTGCTTGAATGGGCAGGTGTACAAGTGTTTCTAATAAAGTGGCCAGTGCATGTATTTCAGTGAATGTATATATCACTCTATCATTATAATTCAGTGCAATGAATAAGACATTGCAAATCACCAGGGTATGGCATTCTCCAGACATTTCATCTGAACACAAACCATAGTGTCTTTTCCTCAAGTATATATAATACCAAGATTTGGAAAATGTAAAATATCACTCACGAAAAAAGGAAGGCTTTTGTTTGACTGAATTGTTCCCAGCAGTTAAAAACCTGATACGCTACTGGAACTGTCCTGGTGGTAATTATGGTCTACAATTTCTCGCACACGCCCTTCTCCACACCCACCTTTAAAAAAACTGAAGGTCTTCACAACTAACCAGGTTCCTTTTTCTATTGCACCCCCTGCTGTAGACCAGACCTAACTACACCTCTGTTCAGCCTCTTTCCCTGGAACCTGGATTTATCAGAAGTAATAAAAGTAGGACCATCAAAAAGCATCTGCTTAACATATGATCAGCTGAAACATCTGACTAGAAGTTTTGATTATTTGTACTATCATGTCAAATATGAAAAACTGCATAGCAGTAGAAAACATCCTTTATATAAAGTGATATCCAAGTAACTTCTTGGAGTGTAAATTTGCAGAAACCTTAAAAACTCTAAATAAAAAAAATGGATGGGTACTAGAGGATTACCACAAGTACATTTTCTATCGCAAATGGGAGCAATTTTATAGTTAAACCCCCTATTTCCTTCCAAAAATCATCTCACTCCATTAATACATACAGTCATTCCCTGGAAGTGGTTGTGAACAGCTTGAGCTGGAGTATCTCAGGTGCTTTTACAGTAAAGTTTGCACCTTAGGCCAGATTAATGTAACCTTTTGGCCTAGGTGATGAAGTTGTGCTAGCATGTCTAGAGAAGGATAAAATACCAAATTTTATTGCAGTCTATGGAGTTTCTTGTTATTTGAAGACACCATGAAGTCTACTTGATTGTCTTAATGCAAGCATGTAGCATGTCTGATTTCCAGGAAGTTATGAATAATGATCTGTAGCTGCTTAAGTTGTGTTCTGAGCGGGATGTTACACTGTTTTCAATTCAACTGGATGCTCAGTCACCCATTTTTCTGTTGGAGTGTATTAAATATTTCAGAGATCAATGTCTGAGCTAGTCTCATATCATCCACAGCAATTTTCAGTAAATCCCTTTTTCCACAATCAAGAAGGTTTTATATGATGTCCTTTAGGATCTATTTTTCCAGCTGGGATAACAGTCTTAAGCAATCAATGTTTCGAGGTTTAGAAATAGGAATGTGTAAATGTGGCCTTCTTCTGTTGTATGGAAACAACCTTCTCAAAAAAAAAAAAATCAGTAAGAGACAATAATTGCACAAGCAGGAGGGATCATGTCTGGGTCAGGCAATTTATAGAGGGAATTGATAGAGAACAACTTTCCAGACTGGGATGTGGAGCATTGGTTGGACTATCAAATGGAACAAAAGGCTGGGATATGGTTACGAACCATTGCATTGATCTCATTAGCAATTACTGTCCGATCCATGGGGTTAGGGACATTTATTTTTGAGTGAATTTCCTTCTGAATGTTGTTTGTCTTGATTTTATCGTCTTAAACATTTGTTGTCTTTTGTCTTCTTGGGGTTACCATTGCTACTTCTCTTGCTAAAGCCAATAAATCCAGACCCCTTTACAGGATGTATGATTCATCTGTGCACTGTGGAGGAACATTATTTCTTCAAAAAACGCTATTGTAATCACTTGTCCTGGTGGATTCTGTTGGTTATAATCATATTGTGTGTGGCAGACTTCATGAATACTTAAACATTGCTTTGTTTGTAGCATATCAGACCAAGATATTAGATGGTTGATATGCTGGTACTGTGATTGAGCTTTATTTGGTGTATTTACTGATTGTAGTTACACGTTAGAACAAACACTTGAGACGGCAACCATCTTGGGTGATCTTGAAGCTCATATTTACAAGTGACCGGTGTCTAATCAAATCCAAAAAGGGTTTTGTTTTTATCTCTGCCTCCATATTCCATTTGTTTTCACATGATATCTTTCACATAATGCTACCAAACACACCAGGCTGTCAGGTATGGTCCAGCAGATATGTGTTTGCCTCGATTTGAGAGGCTTACATATGTTATCAGTTTCAGGTAGATAAGAGGGAAATAGAATACAAATAGAACAAGGGAGCGCATGGATTGTAGTGTATGTTGGCATAACAGGATGAGTTACATGCTTAGCATTAGATGGTCGATTCGAAACAATTGAACAACTGGCTGTATTTTCTTTTATGTATTTCACTGGGTCTGCATCTGTATCACGTTTTGTTCCTCCTACTTTTGACGAAAAGTATAAATAATGAAGAAATTGTGCTTGTGATGAGATAAATGATAGGGATGTAAACAAATAAACTGTTTGGATAGCATCTGTGGGAGGCTACAAAATAGTCACGTGAGTAGGACAGGGAGGTTTTTACTTTCATGTGATGCAGGTTCAAGCATGCTCATGTTCATTTACGTAAATGTGTGGCATTCCTTACTAATGACCTGGGCAGGGTCGTGCTGGCTTAAATTAGACCACTAGTTTAGATTTATGTTGTCTTTATGTTTATATAACGGGAAATAGAACCAACTAAATTGCTTAGAACATGGTACTTAGTGATGTCTAGTATACTCTGCATCAAAAACAAGTAAACAGTATGCATTGAAATAACTGCAATAGCAGCTATTACGAATCTCCTTACTGTGATAATCTAAGGTGGTGTTTACCAGCATTAACACACTTATTCGACACATTTTTATATTTTATTGAACGGTCATGTGAGGTGACCTAGGGAAACCAGATAGGGGAGTCAGATAATTCTGTGTCTGAACTCTGGAAAACATCAAAAAACAAACAAACAAACTTTTTTTTCTTCCAGTACTTTCCAGTGAAGAGTGTTTCAGTGCTGTGACATGCTTTTACCTCAGGTGGTATGGATGCTTATAATCAGTTATAACTTTTTTTCATCTTAAAGTTCTAATTAAACTTAACCTGTAATAATGTTTTGTCCACAGTTAAGTTAGATTACAAATGTAGAAATAAATGTCTTTCAGGCCATTTACAGATAGTTATATTTTACTGCTGTGAGCATTAATAATTAATATTGTATATGTAAAGAGCATTTAAATAGATTACATAAAATGTTAAATCTCTGTTGTGCAATATACATACAATGGTGTTTATCTACATCAATAATTAAATCTCCATTTGATAAAGGTTATTATATACACTATAAAATAATCTGAGCTTGTACAAACATTGGCTATCACATAAAAAGCACGTATACCTTATATGCATTGTGCAAACATTCATGAGTTATGTGTCATCCGCAAAGTTACAGGTCGAGTGATTTTGTGGAATCTTCTGGGGGTTTGTATCTTGAATCTGGTTTTTTGGACAAGCTATGCTTTTTCCTAAAGGTAAAAAAAAACAAAACATCATAACTCATTCTTTAACAATTCCCTACGTATTTTGCTTATGATTTATTGTATATAGTGCTTTATTGCTTACCCCAGTTTATGTGCAACAATGGCGATGGCAACTGCAATGATCATCACCACCAGCACACAAATGGATACCACGATGTACAAAAATTGATCTGTCACAAATTAGGGAAGATAATTCAAATGTTTTGATTTTGTAGATGTGCAACAAATTTAACAATTCCACATCATCTTACCATTTAGCCATGAATGCTCTTGATGTGATTTGTCTTTAGACTTTGTAGAGGAGATATTTTGCTTAGTTCCTTGTGGTCCTAGATTTAAGACATCAAAAATAACCAGCCAAGAACACATACAGCCATTAGTTCAAAGGATCAGAACAGGATTATTTAAGACCTAGATCTCTAAGGCACTACAGAGTGTAGTATTTTCTGTTTTTACACAACTATAGACAGGTGACAGTTTAAAGGAAAAACCATCATAAGGTTTCTGGGTCATCACAAGCTGCCAGAACAGCTTTACTGCACTTTGCCTTCAGAGATGTGTTAGAGGGATGAAGAAGCACCAGCCCTCTAGTGTTGGCAGTGTTTTTAATTTTTTTTTAAAATAAACTTTTCTTGGTGCACGATGAACTAACTTCCTGTCAGTTAGACCGAATGCATTTCTATGTATATTCACCAATCAGCCATAACATTATGAGCACTGACAGGTGAGGTGAATAACACTGATGATCTCCTCATCATGGCACCTGTTAGTGGGTGGGATATATTAGGCAGCAAGTGAACATTTTGTCCTCAAAGTTGATGTGTTAGAAGCAGGAAAAATGGGCAAGCGTAAGGATTTGAGTAAATTTGACAAGGGCCAAATTGTGATGGCGAGACGACTGGATCAGAGCATCTCCAAAACTGCAGCTCTTGTGGGGTGTTCCCGGTCTGCAGTGGTCAGTGTCTATCAAAAGTGGTCCAAGGAAGGAACAGTGGTGAATCAGAGACAGGGTTATGGGTGGCTTAATCCAATCAAGCATCTGTGGGATGTGCTGGACAAACAAGTCTGATCCATGGAAGCCCCACCTTAGAACCTACAGGACTTAAAGGATCTGCTGCTAACATCTTGCTGCTAGATACCACAGCACACCTTCAGGGATCTAGTGAAGTCCACCCCTCATTGGGTCAGGGCCAACACCATATGTCATAATCTTATGGCTGGTCAGTGTAGGGAGACAGAATGTTTCTGTAGGCTATTGAATTCATTCGGCTGCTACCAGACAATTATCCAGAAGTATTTTCTTCCTAGAAAAGGCCACTCCCACCAGGACAGAAATGTTTCTAAAGGTAATCAATCAGTCAGAGTAACTTTGCATTGTGATCCTTCATTCTAATTGGACTCAAACCATGCAATCAAAAACGCTACAGCATAATCGAGTCAAGGCTTTTCCCTCTGTCACCAGTCTGTATTCCATGTCTTTAGCTGACATAAATTTATAACAGCAGATCTGCACTGTTGTTGCCAATCAGTACAGGAACTAGATATTTCTGACTACAACAAATATTGACCGTGCATAAGTACTTACTGAAATAGGATCTGTTATGAATGGCTTGTTGCAGCACATTGCACCTGTAAAGACTGTGATGATCCAGTCCATGACAGGTGCATAGGCTCTGAAGCACAGATCCCATTGTAGCTACAAAGGCCAGCCTGCACTCTTTGTTTCCACTGACAAAAAAGTTGAGGTCTATGACATGCAGCAGTTCTATTGTTGAATATCCACTAAGTGAAACATCCTCAGAGCCAAAACATTTGGACAAGAATGCCTCGAACGTCTGCCTGTTAACACAAATGAGTGTGCAGTTACCAGCAGCTCTTTAGTACACCTTTTAAATTGTTTATACATAAATCAGTAAGCATGAGTAAACATCATTGTCTTGCTTGCTCTGACACTCTATGGAGAGAGCAGATGGGCCTGATGCTGGAAAAGTGCATATAAACCGATGCAGTGTGGCAAAATATATGGTCTTAAAGTTTAACTGACAGGTGGGATGACCAAACCTGCAAATTCTCTCTCCAGTGCAGTTGTCCAGCATCTCCAGGCAGTTCCATTGTGATGTGTGGTCTTGTTTGCAGGAGTTGGAATTGAGCATGGTCTGAAAATTTTGGCAGTCATGGTCATCTTGCTCACACGGACAGAATACCAGCATCTCAGCCATGTTTTCGGGTAGGCTTGAATAAAATTGTTTTGCTGCCAGCCTGCAAAGCCTCTCCTCACAGTGAGGTGCAGAACAGGACTGGACAAACGGCACCAGCTGCCGATTACACACTTCATCCTGGATGCACAGCGTCATTCCCTGTACGCAGGAAATGTCTGGAGCTGGAACTAAGTCTGGGGGCATTAAGAGACAAAGCAGAGGGAGAAACTTTCAGGATATTTACCATATATGTTGTGTGTAACCAAAAATGACCCATTTCTATGTTTAATTATGATGGGTGTTAAATTTCACTTATATATTGTTTATGTTGCTTATAAATGAAACGACTGGGAGATCTTCTGACAATTAATTCAGCAGTTCAATATAAACATTAAAAAAAAAAAAAATCCATTTACCAGATGTTAATAATCTAATTTGTTTCCTTTCGTCTTTTAGGTTGTTCTCATGAACTGGAAAGAAAGTTAAAAGGGAAAATATAGTTACATTTTGGCAAGAAATGCTGCAAATACAAATGAATAACCTATTGACAAATGGAAAGTAGTAGAACCTGGAAAGGGTAGGTGATGATCTGAGTGAGGATGAAGAGTATTGGTGTGACTGCTTAACTGTTGAGTTGCCAGTCTTGATTTGTCAGGTGCAGGCAAGGGTTCAAAATCTGCTTAAAAATAAGTGGCTTTAATTCACAGTCACTTAGAGTGTGGAGAGAGAAATGATGTGTGCTGTATACCATACCTAAGAAGGAACGGCATAAGGAAGCCAGGAGTTGTAGAATGCTGCATGGATTTTCATCAGTGCACACACACTCTCGTGAGTGAGCTAATATTGCCTGAATGGTCACGTTACAGCCTTCAGTACTTTGCATTTGACAGCTGCTCTCTGATAAAAAAAGGGACAAAGCAGAAAAGCCGGTTTTAATGATGCGACTTCCACTAAGCACTGATCCGTGCAATGGAAGCGTATTACTGGCATGAAGGACTTCCATCAAGGTAAGCTGCATTATACTGATGGGCAACAAATGAAAGAAAATAAGCCACATAAAACGGGTTATTTACATGTTCCGCCGGTACAAGCTGCCAGAACAGCTTCAATGCATCTTGGCACGTATTCTATCTTTGTATTCATATTCCCAGTCTCTGGAACAGTACAGAAGAGATGAATGCCATCCTTCCAAAACATATTCTGTCTAACATGTTGGTCCAAAATAAGTGCCAAAGTTTTTCCTTTAATCGGTCACCTGTATATCTAGCAGTTTACATTTTATTAAATTTATAGCATCTGCTCACTCCTGGGAATCATACCAACCTCTGAAAAGGAACTGTTAACTCATTATTGTAGCCAAAGTTACATTTATATATTGATATTACTCTAAATGTAGCTTTGGCTATATGTTCATCCCATGTTATGGCCAGAATGGTTGAATGAGGAAATGAAGACCTTGTTATGAACTTAGTTGTAAGGCTGTAAGATAAAAAAAAAAACATTTCATTTGAGACAGCATAATAGTATCACACCAAAAGATGTGGCACAGATACAATATTCCCTCTGCTAAACTTCAATGATTGGGATGATCTCTAAATACTCATGATGTGTCACAACTTATGATTCTAAATCCATAACACCTCAAAGAATGATAAATATATCACTATTATAAGATCAATAGCCTAAATCAGAGCCAGAAGTTTCATCCTGAACCTGTCCCAGAACTGGTTAACTTTACCACAACAAAACACCATTATAAAACAGGAAATCCAGGGTAAGATCAAACTGTGCTCAAAGATAGCCAGCTAACCAATACATCTTTCAGGCCTATGATTGTGTATTGGTTTCATGTGAACCTGAATAAGCAGGTAAACAAGGGAGTGTGCTGTAGGCTATTGCTTTTAAATTGGGTTACGTTGGGTTAGCATCTATATCTTGCCAAGTCTTGTTATTTCAGAAAACCTATGGCCTTCTGGAATGATTGAATTAGTCATAAATCAATTGCAGGGAACAAACGAGTACCTTCAGAAACACAAACATTTCTCAGAAGAGTCTCTTTGCTTCTGCACAGGTCTTGTGAAATACAAGGCTGAATCAGTGAAAAGCAGCTTGTCGATATCGTGGTGCAATCAGTGTGCATAACCAGGCAGATCCCTACAAATAAGGAAAAACAAAACAAATTAGTGCAATTAATTTCACTGTTCTCTGTTAAATTTCAGTGGTTATCAGTGGGGTATTCCCAGGAGCGATTCCCAAGGATCTGATTTATTCATTTTGATGCATTTTGGAAATCACTGCTCAGCATTATTAACGTTTTAGTATTAATTATTTCGAGTTTTTATTTTAATGTTCGAGTTTTTATGTTTTTGGTTGAATAAATGAGCTGAGGGCAAACATAATAAATAATTGCAGAAATATAAATAATATCAGCTTGAACCTAAAGCCATTTTAATAAAAAAGTGCATGAAACCTCCCCGGAATACGAAAGCAAAAATATTAATATACATCGTTCTAATATTTGAACAGTTAAGTTTAATAAATACAATACATCCATAGTCAGAGGGTCTGTAGAATTTATTTTACAGTTAAAGCAGTTTGCTGGTGGCTCTGTTGCATTAGTAATATACAACACTGGACATTTTTGTATGTGTAATTGTCTATGAATGTGGAAATGCAAAATGTATTACATTCTGCACATCTTATTAAAAAGTATGAAGCATAGCCTTTCAGGTGAAAATGCATAAATATTCTCCACTTAATATTGCAACCTGAAATATCACAATAATTTTATTCAGCTATATACAGTTTGTCTTAACAAGGTCTAATCTTAGATATATCCTTCTGTCTAAACTTTTGGCATTTGGCAGACGCCCTTATTCCAGAGCGACGTACAAAGGTTTGGTCAGCAAAACTGACCACATACTTAACAAAAACTGTTACTAGATGATTAAACAAATGATCTCAGAAAAGAAATCGGGAATATTCCCACAGCAATGTTACTCACCGATAAGCAGAGCTGTCTTCATGTCTTCCTCTGACCGCTTGACTCGCCTCTGAAGTCCAGCTGATGGAGCAACACCTGCGCGCGCGGACTGCACCGGCCACCTCTCCAGTCCCTATGGAAATATCAGTAACCGGAAATGACGTCCGTCACATCACTTTTTTTCATGATGTGATTGTTCAGAAATTATAGGATGATAAATAAAAATTAATGTCTAGTGTACAAACTGTAAAAGGGGGCTGCGATACCGTATTAGAAGTAGTGACGGCATTCGGACTTTGCCATTTACTAATTTAAAATATCTGCATGATCTTAACGTTAATTAAATAGTTAATGACAGTTCCATCTTATCATATAAAATCAGATGTGCCCTTGTTTTTTTTTTCCCCACCACCTGCAGTATACAACCTCCATAACCCTATACAGCAATGCCTGATCAGTCTGTTTTGGAAAGTTTGCTATATTTTATTTCTTTAATGTATTAATATATTAGAGTCTCGGAGAAAAAAAGAAAAAAACGCATGATACTAAATGGTTCATCTTGTTTCTAAACATAGAAAGCTGGTGAGCAATAAAAATAATTAAACCAAGCCCTTAATGATGTAGCCTTTATGAGCATCATTACGGCGCAATTACTGCGCAATACATTGTAATCTGACGTGTGTATAATAATTAGCAGCGCTTTATGTGTGTTATATATAACCATCTGAACAACCGAAATATATATATATATTGACATTGTGGCGTACATAAATAACTTTATTTATTTATCTTTCCCATCCCCTTCCCTTATTTATATGTTGCGTCTGCGCAGTTTGTCTAGTCTATTTGTCTAGACATGCAGACAAATTCAAGTGCGCAACTTACTTTGCAAAAAAAAAAACCAGATTCGGATTGTAATTTTACTTGTCTTATTTTAGGAACAGTAAATAGGTCTAAAGTTTGCTATCCCAGAGTGAAGCTGCTATCCAGCAAACAGCAGAAGTGTAAAAAAAAAATGTAAATGATGACACAACAAAGTATTCAATTCAATTCAATTTTATTTATATAGAGCTTTCAACAATGGACATTGTGTCAAAGCAGCTTTACAGAACATAAGAAACAAAAAAAACATGGTGCAAAAAGTCCTAGATGTTAGACAAAATCATCCCTAGTGAGCAAGCCTGAGGCGACTGTGGCAAAGAAAAACTCCCTTAGATGGTATGAGGAAGAAACCAGACTCAAAGGGGAACCCATCCCCATTTGGGTGACACCGGAGAGTGTGATTATAAATTATTCTAAACACTGGAGAGTGTGATATGAACAACATCCTTTCTGCAGTTATGTACAGTCAGTTGTGTGATGCAGATAAAGCATATGTAGAATGTTATGTGTGTATTAATTATGAAGCTGTTGTTGTCCTCAAAGTCCAGATAGGGTTGGCAGCGTTGCTTTGATATACCCAAATCCTAACGAAGCAGAACCCATTAGGAGCTGGTCCATCTCTGGATGCCTCAGGATCCTCATAGGGTTGGCCTCTTCTCACTGAAGGTTTACTGGAGCTGGCACAATCTCTAGATACTTCGGGATGGATAGAAAAAGAGAACAAAAAAATATATATATCATGGAATATCCACCTACAGCATTTCAGACCAAACATTTACCTCAAAGAATCATATCTTTAGCACCATGGAAGCTAATACAGTATCTCACAAAAGTGAGTACACCCCTCACATTTTTGTAAATATTTTATTATATCTTTTCATGTGACAACACTGAAGAAATGACACTGTGCTCCAATGTAAAGTAGTGAGTGTACAGCCTGTATAACAGTGTAAATTTGCTGTCCCCTCAAAATAACTCAACACACAGCCATTAATGTCTAAACTGTTGGCAACAAAAGTGAGTACACCCCTAAGTGGAAATGTCCAAATTGGGCCCAAAGTATCAATATTTTGTGTGGCCACCATTAGTTTCCAGCACTGCCTTAACCCTCTTGGGCATGGAGTTCACCAGAGCTTCACAGGTTGCCACTGGAGTCCTCTGCCACTGATGACATGTGATGATGACATCACAGAGCTGGTGGATGTTAGAGACCTTGCGCTCCCCCATCTTCTGTTTGAGGATGCCCCACAGATGCTTAATAGGGTTTAGTTCTGGAGACATGGAGGTGTGTTTGGGGTCATTATCATGTTGGAATACCGCCCTGCGGCCCAGTCTCCGAAGGGAGGGGATCATGCTCTGTTTCAGTATGTCACAGTACATGTTGGCATTCATGTTTCCCTCAATGAACTGTAGCTCCCCAGTGCCCACAACACTCATGCAGGCCCAGACCATGACACTCCCACCACCATGCTTCACCATCCTCACCTGGTTGCCGCCACACACGCTTGACACCATCTGAACCAAATAAGTTTATCTTGGTCTCATCGGACCACAGGACATGGTTCCAGTAATCCATGTCCTTAGTCTGCTTGTCTTCAGCAAAATGTACACTCACTACATTGTAGCAGAGTGTCATTTCTTCAGTGTTGTCACATGAAAAGATATAATAAAATATTTACAAAAATGTAAGGGGTGTACTCACTTTTGTGAGATACTGGATAATCACTATTGGTATTGCTGTCATTGTATTTACGTGTAGCCTCTTCAAAGTTAGTTAGAAAATTAGTTGCTCCCTAAAATTTGCCCCCAAACTGGTGATTTATGATTAGTCTTACTATTCAGTATGCTGTACAAAAAGTCAGCCCAAATATGCCCTCTCTTCATTACATCAGAAATCACACACCATATATTTTATCGTTAAACTAATTTATTAGTATTTAGAGGAACATATTGAAAAGACCTTTTAGTCAAACAACATTGCAACCAATGATATCTGATATAAAATCTGTACTTTATACAAGGGCAGAATAAAGAAAAATGCAGTTTGCAGATACATCAGATACAACAAGTAGAACGAAAATTATTTTTGCATCGTTACGTGATATAATTTCACCTTTGAAATATAATAAACTATATAAACAAATATAGATTATACACTGATGACAATATTAACAATTTATTTTCCACCATAAGCAATCAAAACAAAACACTACCAATTAAATTCAAACATTTAAAATACCGTAGCTAAAGAAAGAAGCAGCAATGACAACATAAAGTATCTTCATACATTTTTGTTTGCTGTTGGTGTTCCGCAGGAGTGCGTTGACATTAAAGTTAGCAGCGAGAACTCAACAAGTACATGAAAAAAGGTCAAACAACAAAGCACTATTACAAAAGCAATTCTATGCCCTGCCTTTTAAAAGCGTTCATATTTAAGAGGCCAACCAAAGCAGAACAAAGACGCTCAAATCTGCCACTAGCCTTTCTCTGATTGCCCTCTGATCCCTACATGTGCCTTGGCAAATAGCTATTATCTGGTGCAAATATCTCTTGGCATGACAAGCCAGCGAGACAGGGTGACAAATGAATAATACAAGCTTGTGCAAAAACCACCCTAGCGCAATCTGAAATGCAAGAAATGCACACAATGCAGAGAGCAATCTATCTCACTGGAACAAAATGAGTGTTGACATTATTTTATTCATTAATGTGACGATTTATTTGTGGATTGGAAAACACTCTTGAGGATATAAACGATTTTAAATTGCTGATCAGACTGTTTTGTGGTCCTTTTTTTTTTTTTTTTGCAAATTTGTCCACAGTACAGTCATGCCACTCAGGAGCTATACAGCACGTAGTACTGTACAATGACAAATATACAGTATTGCATTTTTCTTTTAGCAAATCTCATCATGAGATATAACACAAATATTACAAAATGACACAAAGTATGACTCCATCACCAGATTGCCCTGTTCTTTCTGTATGAAAGGCATTGTAATGATGGAGATAAATAATCCTTCGGAAGAAAAAGGAAATGTAATTTTCAGTGATTTCTTGTGCTCTTATTTGAGGCGGAATGTCATTTTCCATCTGTGTGGGTGATACTCTGAAGCAAATACACCTCCGTCGATGCCTTCGGTGCATATCAATCGAGTAAGTCTGAGCCTTTCAGATCTTCCAGTATTTGCTTTGTGGTATAAACCAGTAATGAAGTGTCATGCTGTGAAGACGAACCCTCGCAGATCCGTCCTACATGACCTGATCCGAGATCCGTGAGACGTTATCGAAATGACTCACTTGCGTGGACAGGGATTTGTGACTGTCTGTGCTCATCTTGGTCCTCACCCTCTCCTTCTTTTCCCTTCGCCCTGTACAGTGGCAGGTAAAAGCTGCTTTGAACTCCTCACGAAATTTACCTGCAATGAAGAAGAGAACAAAAATCAACTCATTTCCAGTGCCTGAAATTTCCTGAATACCAAGGGTGATGGTTTTTTCATCTCTGAATGCTCGCATCCCTGTGAGTGAATACTGTTTGAATCTTTAAATGCACCATGGCAAACAACTATTATGTGGAGCAAATATCTCTCAGCATGACAAGCAAGCTAGGCAGAGTAGGGAATGAATAATGTAACACTTTAAAACAATCCCAGTGAGACTGGCTTACCCATCTACTCATCCTTGCACTGTGATTAACATTACACAGCTAGGTCTATCATAGCCAGAACCCTTATACACATGATACCCAAAAGCAGGAATGAAGAATTGGATTCTTTTTTTATTTATACTGCAGGGATATTCATGGTGGCCAACCAAATTTCCAGGTTAGCCAGTACAGCTGTAGGTCTCTCATCTCCCTAAAGCTTCCACATTAAAAAAGAAAATCAACTGACAGGGTAGTAATTATTACAAATTGCTGTTGAATCATTTGTTACTCTACTTTGTGCTGACTGAAGCAATCCACTGGTTTGCTCAGGAAGAAAGGTACGCGTCAAGACTCTTCTCTGTTCTGGCACCTGTTTGGTGGAATTGATTTCCCCTAACAGGAGATTCACTGGCAGAATTCAAATGATGTGTAAAGACCTAGCAGTATTCTTAGTCTGTGGCCTAGTGAAATAGTATCTATGTATTCACTGATAAAGACTTTTAAAGCACTTCTGTAAGTCGCTCTGTATAAGGGCATCTGCCAAATGCTTTAAATATACACTATATTTCCAAAGGTTTTGGGACACCCCTCCAAATCATTAAATTCATATGTTGTTTTTCAGAGGTTGGGCTTGGCCCCTTAGTTCCAGTGAAAGGAACTCTTAATGCTTCAGCACACCAAGACATTTTGAACAATTTCATGCTCCCGACTTTGTGGGAAAAGTTTGTTGATGGCCCCTTCCTGTTCCAACATGACTGCACATCAGTGCACCAAGCAAGGTCCATAAAGACATGGATGAGCGAGTTTGGTGTGGAGGAACTTCACAGAGTCCTGACCTCAACCTGATAGAACACCTTTGAGATTAATTAGAGCGGAGACTGCGAGCCGGGCCTTCTCGTCCAACATCAGTGCCTGACCTCACAAATGTGCTTCTAGAGGAATGGTCCCATAAAAACCTTGTGGAAAACCAACCCAGAAGAGTTGAAGCTGTTATAGCTGCAAAGTGCGGACCAACTCCATATTACATTCATGTGCATGTGAAGGCAGACATCCCAGTTTTTCCCTGGCTTGCAATCTCTGCTCTAATTTATCCCAAAGATGTTCTATTGGGTTTTGCAGGCCAGTCAAGTTCCTCCACACCAAACTCATCCATCTTTATGAATTTCTACCAAAATGTCTTGGTGTGCTGAAGCATTAGGAGTTCCTTTCCCTGGAACTAAGGGGCCAAGCCTAACCCCTGAAAAACACCTGAATTCAATTATTTGTAGAGGTGTTCCAAAACTTTTGGCAATATAAGTATATACATGTACATAAGCTCTTTGTTGTAAATTAAATGTGGGAGCAGGTAACATTGCTGCTTCCCAGCTCCAGCTTTGAGTTTCCTCGAAACATCCTAAAAATGTGTCAGGAGGTGGATTCGTTACACTAAACTGCCATAGATATGAATGAGTGTGTGTTTTTGTGTGTGCGTGTGTGTGTGTTCCCTGTGATGATATAACATCCCATCCCAGTGTGTAATTTTCCAGCAAACACTCAGTGTTATCAGGACAAGCTGAAGTACTTTATCACAGTCACTCAGCAGGGGATTGTATAGAATATTAAGCATGTCAGTTAAATATGAATTGATCTTCTGGTTGAAAGTGAATGGGAACACATATTATTGGAGAACAATAGTCATTTAAAAGATTTCAAAGGCTTTTTTCAAAGAGAGCTGACAGCGATGTGAGGTGGTGTCGATGAAAGGATCCAGCAAAGCCTCCATGTGTCCAGCAGATGGAGATAATGTCTTGTACAGAGGCTATAAAGAAGATAAGCTCAGATACTCACCGCTGAGAAAATTGTAGATGATGGGATTGGCTGCACTGTTGGCGTATATAAGCCAGTGGGAAAAGGTGAACCAGGCGTACACCGTCTCTCTGTTGTTTGTGTTCTTGAAAGCACCAAACACTCTAGGTGCGAGAAAGGATATAATAATATAACAGAAATCTGATTATTTCAGAGAACTGTATTATTATTTGTACATACGTCTTTATTACAGATTTGATTTTACTTATAGTCAAACCACAAAAAATGACTTCATAGCATTGCAGAACTAAGAAGAAAAGCTACCTTTTCATGATATTAAGTATGCTGATGGGCAGATAACAGATGGCAAAGACGAAGAGCACCACCATCAGCATGCGTGCCGTTTTCCGTCGAGATTTCATTTGCTTGATCTCAGCCGAAACCGCGCTGGTCCTGATCTTGACTGACTCACCAGGTCCCGCAGCCTGAGCTGAACACTGCAGGGATTTCCACTTTCTCTGCACCACTGACGAACTCCCTGGAATCTTATCAGACAGTACACAAAAATAAAATCTATGTACCATGTATATTATGCCTCTCACCAAGAATTGAATCAGGAAAGTAGACAGTCAGATCTTTAAGAATGTCTAGTACTCTCTGAGTATTTTTGTTTTTGACCCTGCCTAATAAGGGCACAATTTTCATATAAACGTGCCAAACAGTTCAAAGTAAATGGTGATATCAAAGACTTTTCCGCTCTCTGAGATGCCGCAAGTGCAATCTTCAACTACTAAAATTCTTTGTAAGGTTATCCAACAGAGGTCTCACACTGAAATCCAACGTCACTCATTTTATATCAGATATGAGGCGATAAAATCATTCACTTGTTTATGCTGATTAAAAATGTTGGATAAGTCGATTTCCATTCTGTGGGTGGAATAGAACACCAGGTTTTGCTTTCAATACACTTTTCAACAGCACTAGTCAACATAGTATCTGACATTTTAGCTGAAAAAAAAAAAAAAACCCTGACTGAAGCAGAAGAGTCTCAAGAGATAAGAATCCATTATAATGACTGTTCTAGTATCTGGAATTAAAGGTTCTGTTCAGAGTCAGTAGAACTAAAGAGCAAAGGCCTTTTATATGAATACTGATAACATGTGATTTGACTATCATTCCCATTAAGATTTGGCTTAGGATGAAAGTTTTTGAAGTTTTACCTGCTGACACCAGAGTTTCTGACAGATCTGGATGTACGCCAGGACCATCAGGCACAAAGGGGCAAAATAGGTAACAATAAAGAAGCAGGTGTGATAGACCTTGGGGTAGATCTCATCTGCCAAGAGAGCAACCACCCACCCACACACACAAACCCAGACATAACAAAATAACAAGTTTAAAATAAAATAGCAAGTGTGAAAATCTATTAAACCAAGCAGCTCTTCTATGCACTTATAGATAAGGACCACACACACACACACACACACAAACACACACACACAAATCTACCAAGAGTTGTTTTATAACAAAATCATTCCAAATTCTGTGAAGGTTTTGAATATAGTTAGTAAAATCCCTGTTTAAGGGTAGATATGCTAGCTGGACCCTCTCCTGGGTTAATTAAGCAAGCTCTCATTATTTAACAACAACAAAAAAAAAAAACTGTGCCTGTTACATACTTTAGCATAATGAGGGTCCAAATTTTAAGATTAATTCCCCTTCATCCATTACCTCAAGCCATGAATTATTATGGTCTATGCTGTACAATGTGTACATTACATTAAAACGATACATTAAATGAAATCACGCCTAGTCATGACATTTGTTCATGTTCATTTGACAGTTTGAAGGCCAAACATAAGCACATATAACGAAAAACGTGATTATGTGGTAACAGGGATT
This sequence comes from Hemibagrus wyckioides, assembly GCF_019097595.1. NCBI lineage: Eukaryota > Metazoa > Chordata > Actinopteri > Siluriformes > Bagridae > Hemibagrus > Hemibagrus wyckioides. The sequence continues at coordinate 27,595,765 of NC_080712.1, read as the reverse complement.
TTAGATGATTGCTTCAGTTTAAGAACAGTTAAGTCATGATCATTTTTCCTGTATTTTTTGTTCCTAATAAAAACTTTGTGTTTTTTTCTTTCTTTCTTTGAACCGGGATATTGTCTTGCTTCTGACAACAAAAGAATAGATAATTTATCATCCAGTTAATTAATGCCTCCAAAAAACAAACAAAAAAAATCCAGACGCATTTGGTTTCAACTTCTAGGACCTTGCTACATTTAACAGAAATGCACTATATGCTAATTAAAACCTTAAACGATCATAGCATGTGTATCACCTGATTAAACAGCATTTTCAGTAAGTCTATACGCGGCTGAAGGTGATAATGAATCTCATTTTCAGTCATCAGTTACACTACGCTTTCCTTAAGGGTTATTAAAAATGTTTCCCCATATGTTTAACCAAGAGGAAGACATTCTCTTTATCCATTTTAAGCGAATGTAGGCACCCATTTGTCAAACTCAAAAAAGCAGGAGGAGGTGTGTGAGGATGGCACTGAGAACCCTAGAGACTCCAGCCACTAGAGGCCATGGACTTCTGTCAGGCTGATGGTATCGTAGCATCAGCAACTTCTTCTAACAGGCTATCAGATTTTTGAACTCCATCCAATAACACCACCCCAAACACAATCTACCGTCCATGTGCTGCACTTTATCATTATCAGTTACCCTTACGCTGGACTCTTAATGATGGAGAGTACTGATGTCAGACTCCTTGTACTTCATGTGCAATACTTTTGGACTGCATACAGTGTTTAAGTTGTTTATTACATTTTTTTACTTTTTAGATTACACTTATAATTAAAAGTACTGAATTTTTCCTACTATATCACCTTATGACTGCATACACCTTATGACCCATGAACTGCTGTGGATAGAATCACTTGGAGACTATCATGCCATCTTTGAACTGCCATTGCAGTCAGCTTTCAGCAGGAAGGAATTAGTGCTAAGTCTATAAATGAACTCAGAAACTACCCCGACCTACTAGTTCCTCAAGAGCTCTTGGTTGCTTTTGTAGTAAGGACAATATCAACAGTTGCATTATTTACTGTCCAATATCACCCTTCTGAGGCTGGTTCCTCTCAAGGTTTCTTCATTATATCATATCATGGAGTTTTTCCTTGCCACTGTCACCACAGGCTTGCTCATTAGGGATAAAATAGTAATTAATTTATCACTTTATCATTTTTTCCTGTTTCTATGCTTCTGTAAAGCCGTTTGAGACAATATCCATTGTTAAAAGTGCTATACAAATACATTTTTTTTTAAATTAAATACTATTATTTCACTTTAGCTACTTTTGTACTCATTTAACTATAGCGCAAGATTCACTGTATACAGACGATTAAACCACTATTTATGCCTGTGACAGTAAACATCTGAGTGATTGCTCTCTCACCTCCCCAGTGTTCGTCACACACAGTAAAGAGGACCGTCTTGTTGGTGAGCTCAGGCAGCAGATCAGGCAGGAGGCTGGTACACTCCATAACAACAGCCTGGGGAATCATGATCACGCAAGACACCAACCAGATCAGGATGATGCTCCTGCGGGCTCGTTTGGCAGTGCTCTTGAACTTCAGAGGGTGGCAGATAGCATACCACCGATCCTGGGCAATGCAACTGAGGGTCAGCACGGATACAGACACAGAGATTGTCTGGCACAAACAAAAGATTAGAAAGGAGAAACTGATGAATAGAAAAGACATTACAGGGTAGATGATGACAAAGAAAGTAACAAGGGTATTTAAACTCTCTAAGTTTGTTCTGGCAATCTTTTGAAAAAAAGAGGAAATCTCATAGATGAAATAAAGAATGCTTTTGTTTCATAGCATTAAAGTGTTTTCCTTTGGAGCTTTGGTGCTTACCTAATTCCTCTAGTTTCTATGTGGCCTTCTTTCAAAAATATGTAAGATTTGAATGACTATGTGAACTAGTAGAATAATTAAGCCCTTAAAAACTCAAAATATCCAAAGTATGAAAGGGTGAAGGTTTTTTTTGGGTGGGGGGGTTAGGTGGAGTCAGATATATTCATCATACATAACTGTCTTGAAAGCATGGCTCAAAGCTTCTCCAATATAATTTTTCCTCCTTGAAAAACTAAAGTTGATTTTTTGAATAAGAAATGTCCTAACTTTTAGTTCAGACCAGGTCACTCCAGGTTTCTCTTTGAAACGATAAACCTGCCTTTTAAGGTTGTGATGAAAGTGACAGCTCTTGCTTTGGATTTTAAAGGAACCCTGGGCGACTACTCTGTAAAAGCTTCTCATGGGTCTTATCTACAAAGAAGCAAAAAGACCCCCTTCTAATGTAAAGCATTCAACACTAACTTGTCATAGCTGTCATGAGTATTTGTAGGGGGAATAGCTGAATAATATTTGTAGGGGGGAAAAAATGAAACAGCAGATTTAAAGAGCTGCGATCTAATAACTTTGCAGATGAAAGAAGGGCACTTGTTGCTAGTGTTTCGAAATTGTACTAGAGAACAATTCTACTTGAGCATGTTCTCTTTCACTTTAGCACACCTGTTTCATCTCATCAGCTCTATACCAAACTGCCTGGGAGTCGTATTAGTATTCGTACAACGATATTACAAAAAAAAAACCAAAAAAAAAAAAAACCATGATTTCCACAGATGCCATTATTACGCAGTTGTGTCCTTGTTGCAGTCAAACACATTTTTTCCCTCATTTAACAACATTCCATAAACAACAGGTTACAAATAATACCTTATGTATAAGTTTTTTTATGCAGATCACATCAAATACATATGTGCGAACATGTGCTTAATTAATACCAATTGTTCAGCTGCTCATTTAAATACAGACACGCCCCAAACTAACTTTTTAAAAAATTTTCTTGTCTTGTGGAAAACATTTTCTGAATTCAATCACTACATTGTGGAGTTATTAAGCTGTGCTTTTGTGTTTGCATTTTCTTCAATTTGATGAACCTTAACAAATGCACTCTGTTGGTCACTCAGAATGGAAACCTAGAAAATTCTAATAGTGCCCTAAGTGCAACAAGAATACAAGAAGATAATGATGTATGAGTCAAATGTCCCACTGGCAGTCCCATTGGCAGTAGTGAATTGGTTTGGGGGAATTGGATAAAGTTAAGGCCAAGAGAAATAATGAAATCCAACACTGCAGGCATAATGATGCTCAGTAATAGTAAATACCTGCTATATTCCCAATTTTCCCTGAAATGTGCCGGCGGAGGGGGGGAAACGTGAAGCCAAAAGAATTGGAGTATGCAATTATCGCAGGGTCCCAGCTGATTGCACAGCCCTGGCTTGAGGAATATCTGCTGATAAACCCTTTTGGAGCTTTCAGGTAGAAAATCAGCCTGGTCCCTGCGTATTGCACAATGCACAATATCCTCCAGGGGAAGATAAGCCATACTGCACTCACAGACTCTGGGATTTGAGAAGCATATTTGCAATCAACACTAATTACTTTTCATAGGTAATTGAATGTATTGGCAGTCTCAGGATTTAACAAGCCCTTAAGTAAAACATCCCATGGTTTGTATTCCATGTTCCCTGGAATGGTTTATTGCCATTTAATCATTATTATTGTACAGAACCAACAAAATGATAGAGAACAGCAAAGCTATGCAACGTAATGATACTGATTATGAAAGGAAATTCGTTAAGCCTATTGAAATAAAAATTGCTTCATTTATGTAAAATATCCACCATTTATGTAAAATATCCAAAGTGTCCAATAAGATTCATAATGATTTTGGCACATTCTTATTTGATTTTCCAGTACTGATCATTTAAACCTAAGATATTCAGAAAAGGTTGACTGTTAATGTTGACATATTGTCTTTGTGAGCTGCAAAAAAAATTGCTTTCTTATTTGAATATTTCTTATTCTGTTTTATTTGCTTCTCCCTCATACTTACCTGTAAATAAGGTAAAATACGACAGAGCGTATCTCCAAAGAACCATGTTTCTGTGATGTCCACTACGAGACTGGCGGGAAGGCAAGTAATGGTGACCAGGATATCAGCAAAGGACAGGTTCACAATGAAGTAGTTGGTCACTGTGTGCATATGATGGTTTCTCCACACTGCGAAACAAACTGAAAAAAAAGAAAGACGACGTTTTATTTTTCACTCAGTGTTGACGATAGGGCACTTTTGTAGAGCGTTTGCGCATTAGTGACAGTAAAGACAGCACAAAATACAACCATTTCTGGAAGGAAAACCAAAGTGGCGTGACTGCAAGATAGAAATCCATTTTGTGCCGTCAAAATTTTTGAAAAGGACATATTCCAAAGCCTCATATTCTCAGAAGACATGCTCGATTGCTCTGCCTGTCTTCTATACATCTTTGCTGTAAACCAATTTTTAATAGCACATTGACACAACAAACAATGAACTAGCAGGAGCATGATGTTATTCACCTTCCGTCCATCTTCCATTTCCTTCTGTCCAGTTTGTTTTTTAGCTAATATAAGACGTAAATAATAGAATGCCAAGCATGAACACAAATATAGCTCTACCTGAATATGTTCACCACATGTGAGATGTAGAAGTAGCTTAAAAGAACAGCAAATCAAAAGCATAACCTTTTTTCATTGGATTGGAATTAGGGAAGAAAAAATCTAATATTTCTTCTTGAAAGAAGATCAAACAAAAAGAGATTTCCATTAGAGTGAAATAATGTATTTAATTGATGTTTCCTCTTGCTACACTATATGGCCAAACGTTTGTGGACACCTGAGCATCACAATCATATTTACAATTACAGCATTTGTCAGACACCCCTGTCCAGAGTGACTTACAACTTATCTCATTTTATACGACTGAGGGTTAAGGGCCTTGCTCAGGGGCCCAACAGCTTGGTTAGCCTGGGATTCGAGCTCACAACCTTCCTATAATCCCTTAACCACAAAGCTACCACATCCCTTTTATCCCACACCCCTCCATATGTGGGCTTTCTCCAAAGACACAAAGAAAGCACACAACTGCACAGTATAGAATGTCTGAAGCTTTGCAATTTCCTTTTAGTGGAACTAAGCATTCCCCCCATGCACAATATTTAGCTACATGAAGAGGGTTTATTAAGGTTGGTGTGGAACAACTTGTTAGTCCTGACCCCCACTAAACATCTCTAGGATGAATTAAGACTCTGACTATACCCCAGATTTCCTGGACGTGTGGAGCTTATTATATAACAGCAAATGGGGATTAAATATGGAATATGAATGTTATCGTCAGGAATACACCAGCATTTGGCCATAGAGTGTATTTGCCTGTCTGATGATCTGTTCAACACCTCTTACTGATATGTTTGTCAATATGTAGTCTTTAACACATTTATTCAATCTGTGTTGGCAGTTAGATACTTCTGCTATCATGGCACACACACACACACACACACACTCACACCAACAAGACAGCTATGAATATTAATAGTATTTCCATGAGCATAGGCGCAGGTGGTAATATGCCATCTTATCTCATTTCCTTTAAGAACAAGCACATAGTAATGCAGCACAGTGACATTTTCATAAGGACATATAATTAAATTTCACTTACAAATTTCATCTGATGGTTTTTTCCATGTAGTAAATGTGCAAAAAAGATGATTTATTAAGAAAAAGCACAGCTGTGATTTGGGTTTAGACCCGAGGCTGCAGGCGTAATGCACCAGGTAATCACAACAGTACTTATATATTGAGTCCAAGAGCTTTTTAACAACAGGATAATAATAATAATAATAATAATAATAATATCAAGTAAATGACATTTCAAACACAATACGCTTCACAATTATTTAATGTCTTTTTACAATGACAATGAAAATATTTAATAAAGAAGCCACTTGACCACTTGTCTGATCAAATTTGTGGACTGGAACTAACTTTTGTATAATGATGAATACTTTATTGACAGATTGACATCAGTTGTGTGATTAAGAACATAGCATTTTTTCAGGCTGAACACAGTTTGCAGGTATAAACGCTATTAAATAGAAATGTCATGCTACATTGTGCAGTAATAATAAAACAGTATATTAATATACACTGACCAGGCATAACATTATGACCACCTGCATAATATTGTGTTGGTCCCCCTTTTGCTGCCAAAACAGCTCTGACCCATCATGCACTGTGTATTCTGACACCTTTCTATCAGAACCAGCATTAATTTTCTCACCAATTTGAGCAACAGTAGCTCGCCTGTTGGATCGGATCACACAGACCAGCCTTCGCTCCCCATGTGCATCAACATTGACCGCCCATGACCCTGTCGCCGGTTCACCACTGTTCCTTCCTTGAACCATTTTAATAGATACTGACCACTGCAGACCGGGAACACCCCACAAGAGCTGCAGTTTTGGAGATGCTCTGGTCCAGTCGTCTAGCCATTTGGTCCTTGTCAAACTCGCTCAAATCCTTACGCTTGCCCATTTTTCCTGCTTCTAACACATCAACTTTGAGGACAAAATGTTCACTTGCTGCCTAATATATCCCACCCACTAACAGGTGCCATGATGAGGAGATAATCAGCGTTATTCACGTCACCTCTCACTGCTGATAATGTTATGCCTGATTGGTGTATGTAGTAGTTTGTTTCCAAAATACAACATACAGGACACATTTTAGCTTTGCTTTTTAGTCAGTAAAGTCAAGAAGAGAGCACCGAGTTTGTTGTTTGGTGTCCCTGCATAAAGAAGAAGAAGAAGAAGAACTGAGGACAAGAAGCCTTTATTATTGCCACGCATATATTAGAGCACAGTATTTCTTCGCATATCCCAGCTGAGGAAGTTGGGGTCAGTGCGAAGGGGCAGATATAATACAGAACGCCTGCAACAGAGAGGGTTAAGGGCCTTGCTCAATTGTCCAACAGTAGAGCTTGATGGTGCTGGGGCTTGAATTTCAAACTTCTGATCAACAACCCAGAGCCTTAACCACATGCTCTATCACTGCCAATAATGCTGTCACTGTTATTCTTAAATATAAGAATAATAATTACAGAACTATAAAAAAAAAACCTAAGCTATTCTTCATGAGGTACTTTACTGTATATTATTGTTAAGCACAATAGATAAAAACAGAATCTTGTATATGTGCAAGTAAAGACCAAATTCTGAGTAAGAAATCCAGTATTGTTTGGCTTGGGATATCAGCAGGGATTTACATTCAGAGAGGTACATTATTATACATTCATATGAAGTCTGGAATGAACATATTTACAGCAATAAAATGCCCATAAAGTACCATCTTCATAATCCAGTTACTTCATACAAATGTGTAACTATAATCAGAATATACATATATATATATATATATATATATATATATATATATATATATATATATATATATATATATATATATATATATATATATATATATATATATACATATATATATATATGAAAGGTTACAATGTTCATATAGTCTTGGTGAGCTCATGTTGTAAAGTCAAAGAAAAATTATTCTTGCAGATTGGTCAGTGTATATGTTTTCATGTGCATGATAATGGCTAACGTGTTTAGTGTTGTACTGGGGATTACAGTACATAACTAATCAAAGAATATTCAAGCGCAAGATATAATACATGTATACACTCACTGGCCACTTTGTTAATTGTTCATTATTGCAATTATCCAATCAGCTGACCAGATATCAGGAGCTCAATGCATAAAATCATCCAGATACCAGTCAAGAGCATCAGATAATATTCTCCAATAAATAGAGGGGAAATGTCAGCTCAGTTAGTACCTTTACATGCAACTCAATAATCCGTTAGCAATCCAACTGAAAGCTCAAACGGATTGAAAAGTCTTTTGGTTGAAAAGGGTTTGTGTAGATAAGAAATAATCCTGCAAAAAGGAAAGATTAGCCAGGTAGATGCTTGAATTTGCACTTGTACAGAAGCATCGTTTGAAATATATGTAACTCAAATGCAAATGAATATTCGAATCAGACTGCAAAATTCAGGGATTGAAGTCGTTATGATTTATGAAAATGGGTGCAAATGGATTTGGCATACAGTAGTTGTTGGTGACAGATGGGCTGGAGTGAGTATTTCAGAAACTGCTGATGCCCTGGAGTTTACATATGCAAAAACATATGAAGTTTACACTGAGCAGCAGTACTGTGGGTACCACGCTGATTAAAGCTTAGCAGTAAGATAAGCTTAAGCACTATGATAATGCAAAAAAAAAAAAAACTATTTACCTAGATAACACTACTTAATTGAGTTTAATTAAACAAGTGCTGTGGTGAAGCTCATGTACTGCAAATAACATTTTCCTACAAATATTATATTATTGCACAATTACTTTATAATTAATGAAAAAATAAAATTGTGGTATATGAAAAACATGGACAAGTCTCAGAAAGTAATTAACTCATCAGACCATAACTGACTCGTTAGGACTCATTAAGAAGCCCACAAACTGTCATTAGGGATTACAGTATAAGGAGAGGAGGTGCACCATTGCTACTGTTCAGTGTTGCTTGCACAAACATGTTCTGCATGAAAGAGTCATATCTGTGGCCTCATCACAAACATCAGCATGTGATCTATGCAAAACAATGTCTAAACATACACCAGAGGCATTTTGGAAACGGCAGACTGATGAAGTAAAAATGGACCCTGACCATAACAGCCAAAGGTATGTTTAAAAAAAAAAAAATGAAAATTGAAAAATGAAATTAACACCTTGCCAACTATTAATCACAGAGTTGAATATATTGTGCTTTGGGCTTGTGTAGCAGTCAGTGGCACAGGATTCATTGCACAGGTAGATGAAAGAATATAAATCTAATAAATATCAGCAAAGTATGGCTGGCTATAAAAAGCATCTGGATGAAGTGTTGTCTGCCAAAGGGGCTTTTGGCCTAAGTAGTAGGGTGTCCAAACTTTTGCACATGCCACAATTACTAATTTTTTTCTATTTTGTAAGGTCATCAAATGTATGAAAAAATCTATGTAACTTGGGCAGAGGTATGTAAAGCTGTTACGTACATACACTATATTGCCAAACGTTTTGGGACGTTTGGCTTTACCTGCACATGAATGTAAATGTGAATTTTTGACCATACCTCTAGTAGCTCACTTGTGAGGTCAGGCACGCAATCTCCGCTCTAATTCATCCCAAAGGTGTTCTATCGGGTTGAGGTCAGGACTCTGCACCAAACTCACTCAACCGTGTCTTTATGGACCTTGCTTGGTGCACTGGTGTGCAGTCATGCTGGAACAGGAAGCGGTCATCCCCAAACTGTTCCCATCAAAAAGTTGGGAACATGAAATTGTCCAAAATGTCTTGGTATGCTGAAGCATTAAGAGTCCCTTTCACTGGAACTAAGGGGCTGAGTCCAACCCCTGAAAAATAACACCTAAATTTAATGATTTGGAGGTGTGTCCTAAAACTTTTGGCAATATAGTGTATATGCTTTTAAAAAGCATGTTAATAAATCGTAGGCGCTTTTTTCAGTCAACCACTGTTTTTGTATCTTTCACACACACACACATATAACAATATAATAATATTTGATTGGTTCTACACTAAGTCTCATGCAGTCTAACTAAGTTAAAAGCTGCACTGCCTGTAGTACAATTTGATATTCAGCCACACCAAGATGCAAAAACAAAAGTGAATGGAACATAGAAAATAAGGTATGCCTACCTTTGCTTAATTTACATATTTCTACTATTAAAAGGGTGACTTTATGATTTGCGTCCAACCGATAATACATGTCCTTATACACTCAGATCAGCCAGAACATTAAAACCACTGACAGGTGAAGTAAATAACAGTAATTATCTTGTTACAATGAGATAAGCACTTGTCCAGGGGTGCGATATATTATACAGCAAGTGAAGTTGTGCTTGAAGCAGAAAAAATAGGCAAGAGTAATGTTCTGAGCGACTTCAATCTCCAAAACTGCAGGTCTTGTGGGGTGTTCCTGGTATGTGACATTTAATATCTAGCAAAATGGTCCAAAGGACAACTGGTGAACCGGTGACAGGGTCATGGACACAAAGGATCACTAATGTGTACGGAAGTGAAGCCTAGACCATTTGATCTAATTTAACAGAAGCTACTGTAGCAGAAATTGTTAAAAAAAAAAAAAAGCTGATGCTGGCTATTACAGAAAGGTGACAGAAGACACGGAAGTCATCGCAGCTTGCTGTGCATGGAGCGACATAGCCTTAGGCGGGTCAGAGTGCTTATGCTGACACCTTTCCACCCCTGAGCAGTATTCGTGCCTGTTCCAGCGCACTATAACTACCAAATATAATTCTTCATAAAATGCAATCACTGAAATGTTATTATCTGGTTTGTTGTGAATGCATTTAACGTCAACTGAAAAAGCTAAAGTGAGCAAAGTTGACTGAGTTTTATGGATGGGAGGAATGCTGTCCTCTTTCTCCTCTCTCAGTCAAAGCAATTACCCAAGTGTGGACATCTGTGAGCTTACTCTTGCAGAAGAGGGCAGATAGTTTATCTGAGTTTTCTTTTCCCTGTAACAGTTCGAAAAGTTAGGGATTCCTGGTTGGCCTTACATGTCTGAAAGGAAGCCTACACCTCCAGGTGGTAACTGTCAAATGATAGAGCAGAGCATCCTGGCATGTGACCAAATTAGGGAGAAAACTGTCACTGTTGAAAATTTAAGAACACTGTCACTCTCACTCATAAATAAGGTTAAGAATTGCTGATGTAAAACAATTAAATTCTTGAAGTATCTCATTAATCAAGCCTGGAACACTGATATCCAGTATTTAGTCCACAAGTATTTGAAGTGCCTCAAAATGATGATGAACACTTCCCATTCTGCTCTCTGACCCAACTGATGTCTGTGAAACTTTACTAAGTTCTGAGATGCTAGGAGTGCACTTGAGAGTAACCATATTCAGAGCCCTGCAGTCCATGCACAGTCTCAGTGCCATTTTTTCTACACAAAGACAAATGATGGTGATACGGGAGATGTGATGAGGCAAATCTAACCCAAAGCCAGTAACTCCTTCACATATTCCTCCATCACTTTGATTTGTTGGACTCTGCTATGTTTGGATGGCACTCTAGGTCTTACATTCTATGAGAAGACAGTTTTAATGCTTTTGTTTTGCCAACAACTTTAGCAAAGTTCAGATGAAGTGCAGCAATATGGTTTCAATTTGGGTCGTACAACATGCAGTGGCATCTCCAGTGATAGCTGGTTGATGTCTCAGGAGTATACATGAGGAGAACTAACAGACTGAAGAATAGCGTGTGAGAAAACTATTTTTTCCTGGACCACTATATTTTTCTGGTAAAATGACTCATGACTGTAGTCGGGTGCTGGGTGGTAGATAAACCCTCACCCTGGCAGTCATAAATGAGTTCCAGTAGAATGGACATTTGTTGAAGCTCTTGGCAGGATGCAAATATTAGCAAGATGTGAATCATGCATTGCTGCAATGCATGTTAAATGTTGTAGCCTTCACACTAACATCAGGAGAAGGTGGAGGATCCATTTGCAAAAGGAGTTAAATAAACCAAATTAAACTAATCATTAACCGTTTGGATTGCATGAGGAACACAGCAAAGGGTCTGAACAAAAATTCAGAAATAAGGCAAACAAAATTCACATCATGCTAAAGCATGTGCTTGGCTAATGTAAGGCAGTCGCGTAGCTATGGGTGGACCTGTCAGTCAGGCCCACCCAGTCAGCTGATTGCTAGAAAAGATTGTTTTGACTACGGCGATTGCTGGATGCTTTTATACATGCCTTTGTCCGTATTAGGTTTTTTTGGCACGTCACATGTTACTTCTACGAGTCAATTGTTGTACTTTCTGCGCGAGAGCGCCCTCCGGTTTCGAGTATGAATGAAACATCTCTACGCTCATGCCGCCCCTCTCCCTCCACACCGACCACAGAGGGTCACCAAAGTTTAGTTGCACGTAAAACTAAAATGAAACAAAGCAACTTACTAAAGTTTGTGTCAGAAAGACGTTGTGTACAGCCGGAGGAGGAAGATATGTTCCGATGTTCAGGAACCATCAATCTCGAGCAGTAAGGAGCTCTGCTAGTGTTCATTCACCTTTTACTCCATCACCAGCAGCACTTTATTCTCCAGCGTGTACCTCCCCTACATGCCAGTGTAAAAGTAAGCCAATCTACATTTTCCTACTATGTAGTTGTATAGTCATTGTTGTTTTTTTATGTGGTTTATATTGCCGTTGAGCCATATTATGAGATGAGTTTACATACTGTCCAATACTGTCCTGCTTTGATAATGGTGTTGCGGCGCGTCTGTCAGATGTGCGCACGTGTGTGTGTGTGGTGTGGCCGCCGTGCCCATGCTGTTCTTATTGTTATGTTCTTAACATTGCTTACTATGACATACAGGCTTATGCTCTGATTAAATGGTGGTTTGCATTCAAGCAGGTGTAGTTGGCTTATTTTGATGAAAGATGCATTTTAGGCTAGGCCCACCCAATTTTCTCTGGGCCCACCCACATTGTGATTCCTGGCTACGCAAGTGATGTAAGGGCAAAAATTAAAATGGACAGGAGGTGGACAGCTAGAGTTATGATAGTATCATTGTGACCTATACAAAATTGTTGTCATGGTGATGTAGGAGAATGGCCTGTCTTTTTAAAAGAGCCAGATTTTAATTGTGCAATTGCACTGAGGCTATAAAAGTGGCCGTTTGCACCAACATTGTTATGACTCATTACCTCGTTTCCGGTTCGCTGTGTGAAGGCCGACGAGGTAAGAGCTGTGACTGCATGGCGGGCTGTTTGTTTGGCACGCTGAGTTTATGTAGGTTTACTTTATTTTTATTGTGGACTGAGGAGCCCAGCAGGATACTTTTAGCGACCTCTGTCCTCACAGGAGTGTACGTCATACACCACTGAGCTCCTTGTGTATTGTAAATTGCCAGTTAACAGGTATGTCATTGTCTTGTAATATTGGTTTGTTTTAAATAGCCTAGATGGCAACTTTTAATCCATTTGTGGGTTTTTGTACCCATCTAGTTAATGTCTGGTTAAGAGACATTACAGCGGGTTTTTGCTTTTGCATCTGCTTTGGGATGAATGACACTAGACTGTGGGGTCGCAGTTCATCTTCTTTAGAGCATCAGAGCTTGTGTGGGTGTCTGACTGGGCTGAGCCGTTGGTTCAGCAGTATTAGCAGACTCACTGGTCTGTGCTGCTCTTTAAACCTTCCTTTTCAAGCTGTTAAGTCTTGTGAAACTGGCCCAGCCAAAAATCTGGCTTGCTGCCTGGTGCCATATCATCCCCCAACTTTAATGATCAAAGGTATAATGTTAAAGTCAAGCCAGGAGCGGTGTATGATAGCAGGTTTAGCCACCAAGCTGTCACCGTTTTGTCTTGTCGTTCGAATTTCTTTTTGCTTCTCTCATTTTGTTTCATTTTCTTTCTAAAAAATGTGTTAATGTAATTTGTAGGGTGATTGGGTTTCTTTTTTTTTGTGTTATTTGTCTTTATCTTGCCCGACATTCTGATTTGAGTTGTGGTTTGTTTATTTAAACTGCAAATCTACTGTTGTGGTCATTGGTTTAGGTGTTTCCACGACTGCACATGACTGGTTCGGTTCCTTGTATTTTTTGTTGATTTTTTGGGCCGTCTTGTGCTGATTACTGTGTTTTCTTTTGACGAGAACGATTTGTAGAGTGTGTGTTTGTATGAATTCCTAATTATGTTTTATTTCCCTTCAGAATTGGAGTGACCAGCTACAGCAAAAGTGATGCTTTTCTGCGTGTTGGTGCTTCTCACAGTTTGCAGTGCTCAGTGGTGTGGTGTGTGCGCTGTGGTGTTGGGTGTGTACATAAATGATGTTCTCCGCACTAGGGAGGCCAGCACCCAGGTCTGGAACAGTAATAATTGTGATTTGTCCTTCTGAGACTGAAATTATTTGTGCTTTCTGAAATAAAGTTCGGTTACTTTGGTTAGCATTCACTCATTGTTTTGCCTGCTTGTTTAGGTGGGTGAAGGGGGTTGAGGGATTGGGGCAAATTTACAATTTTAGAGCGTTTATCCATTTATGTCTCCATTACATGCTCCTGCCTCATGCCCTAGTTGTCCACCATGAGGCAACAGCTATAAATGTGATTATATTAATTCATTAATTTATTTTCCTGATGGGGGTCATGTTAGCAAAAGCCTGAGAAGTTCCAACCCAGACATCAATATCCACAACTCCTCCTAAAGCTTTCCTGCCATTCCCAAGCCAACTGCTAGGTATAATCACTTCAGTGGGTCCTGGGGCTGTAGAGTCACTATCAGTTGACATTCCTGATATAATGAGAGTTGACCATGTGAAGGATCCAAACCACTTCAAATGATTCCTGTCAATTAAGAGGAGCAACAGACTCCAAGGCTTTTCTGGATTCTTGAGCTACTCACACTATTATTAAGAGTAAGCACAGCAAGCTTAAAAATCTCATTTGTGCTTCCTATATTCTTGACCTTATTCTTTTGGTCATAACCACAGGTCAGGACAGTAATTTAAAACGAGCAGTTCTGATCTGCTTCTGCTGACCCCGACCTCATCCAGACACTTACACTCCTTCACAAGTGGCAAGGTGTCTCACCTCACCTGAATGATCTATGATGAACTACTGCCTTTAACTAGGAGAACTAGGTGCTTATTTGGAGAGCCATTTTAGATGCTGCCAAGAGAATATCGTCATCTGCAAATAACAAGGATGTTATCTCTAGATCTCCATACTGGACACCTTGATATACTGCCCATAGAAACCACAAACAGGCAAGAGTGTAGAAATGGTACCCAATTTCAGCATACTGTAAAGAACATAAATGCTACTATTCCTGTTATTAGACAGAGACCTGATCACATAAAGTAGCAGCCCAGACTTTTCATGGGAGGCTAATGAGTGTTATTCCCGTAAAATTGGGACACACTCTTTGACGCGCTTTTTTATATTTACAGACCACAGAGATTACAAAGAAAATTTCATTGTTTGGTGTAGCGCTGAACTTGGACAAATTAATCTAAGACAGATTCTGTTTGCCATGTCACAATAAGTCCATTACATAGTACAGTAAATAAACCCAGTCAGGGCAGCTGCATATGATCTGCATATCAGTTACTGGGTAATTTATGTGCTGCTGCTAGTCTTTGTGCATCCTTCACTCTGCCTTAAAGAAGCAGGCTGATAAAACAGTATCTGTCAATGCCATGTCTCAACATGGGGACAAGACAAGGTGAAGATCTCACCCATTTGCTGTTTGCTCCTCAATCATTTATATGATCAGAGAATGCAGCAGTTGATGAAATATGCTTTAAGGTTTTCAGGCAAATCAATAAGGTTCAACCTCACAGATGATGATACGTTCTCACACGGTCTAAGCCTGGCTCAAAAATATGTCTAGGAATACAAACATTTAATTTAGTAAAATACACACCTGTTAAAGTAATTTAATGTTTTTATGGTGATCACAACATAAAATCTTTGTAAAACGCTCATATAGTAAAACCCTTAGCACTAAATAAATGTAATTATAACAGGAGCCCAGTAATTCATTTGTAAAGAACCTAAATGTATATCAGGAAGAGTGCAGCAGAGTATTCATATCTGCCAAAAAGCATTAATCTGCATTTGCAGCTGCATGTCCAATGACAATTTTGTGGCATTTTTTGCAGGTGGTATTTCCATTCATTATAGCTGACAGTTCATTTATTCACAATTCAATAAATTACATGTCTTAATGAACTGCTCACATGTGAGAGAGATAGCACAATATGATCTAATGACTAATTCGGCATCATCATATAACCAGTAAACACATTTGAAAACAAATGACACCGGTAATAGCGTGTTATGTTAAGGAAAATGTAAATTAACATGGCAACAATTCTTGTGCTGCCTTTTAAAACTATTAAAAAAAAATCCTAAACAAGCCTTCAAAAATCAAATATTAATGAACAGTGCAGTTAGTATTCAGACACGAACACATTTTGATGGCGCTTGTAATAATTCTGACTCTATATTCCAATGACCGTGAGCTTACAATGCAGAAAGTCCACATTAATTAAGATGTGTATTTTGTGGATATTTGATCACCTAAAGCAAAACATCAATTTACAGCCTCAGATATCTAAATAAAAATGATTAAAATCACACTCTTCCAGCTCAGTGCTACAAGACATACAAGTAAGTCTGCACAGGTGGTTTTGTAGCAGAATGACAATGAATCTGTGCAATGCAGACTGCAAATGATCAGCTTGGCTTATCTGAAAAAAATCCTCACAGTAGTCCAATCTTTACACACACACAAACACACACACACACACACCAAACTCTACACACACAGCTGTGCACATGTGTGTAGTAGGATCTCTGCCAGATATTTGGCAGAATGTACACACAGAAATCTTCCATGGGCTTGATGATTAAGGGAATGAAGCCAATGTGATTAGTTTCAAAATCCTCCAGTTGAAGCAAAAATGTAACCATTTACACTGACCATTTAATCCACTTTAAATTTGATAAAAGTCCACAGGTTAATCCAAGGTTAAATTAAAAACATTAGATCCAATCTGGCAACCACTTGAAGACTTAACTGCTCAGTTCCCGTCTTTAGATAAGAGATAAGAAGGTTTTATTTAAAACTTACCCAAAGCGTTTCCGACCAGCGAGCACAGGAAAACAATGATGTATCCTACTATTAGGACCCATTCATACTGTTTCGGATGCAAATATTCACTCCAAATGTATTTCAGAAGTTCATCGTCCTCGTCGAGGCGCAGGTGCGCGGAGCTCGCGGTGGAATTGGACGCGGAACAGTCGCGGCAGCCGTAATTGACGGTGTCCCCCGCCATGCCGCTTGTCACTGCTGAACCATCGCGAGGCATGTGAATGAATGAAGGGCGAGAGCGCGCTCGCGAGGGGCTTTAAACGTCGCCGTGACGCGCGCGAGGAGATTTCGTGCTAACCAACTGGGCGAAAGAGGCGCGCGCCAATACGCGCACGAGATCCAGAGGAAATTCCTTACAAAACATTCCTACTTAATCCCACTGCAATATGTGGCGCTTTTGCACTTTCCCTTCCCTCTAGCCTTTTTTTTTTTTTTAAATCCATGCATTAATATTAATTAGCCGATATTGTCACACACACATACACCAAACAGGCATAACATTATGACCACCTGCATAATATTATGTCCCACTTTTGCTGCCAAAACAGCCCTGACCCGTCGAGGCATGGACTCCACTAGATCCCTGACAGTGTGCTGTGGTATCTGGCACCAAGATGTTAGCAGCAGGTCCTTTACTGTAAGTCTTGTAAGTTGTACCTTTCAACTTACAAGACTTAAAAGATACTTACAGGGCTTAAAGGACTTACAGGACCTAAAGGATACTTTTGATAGATACTGACCACTGCAGACCGGGAACACCCAACAAGAGCTGCAGTTTTGGAGATGATCTGATCCAGTGGTCTAGCCATCACGATTTGGCCCGAGTCAAACTTGCTCAAATCCTTACACTTGACCATTTTTCCGCCTTCTAACACATCAACTTTGAGGAAAAATGCTCACTTGCTGCCTCTAATATATCCCACACACTAACAGGTGTCATGATGAGGAGGTAATCAGTGTTATTCACTTCACCTCTCACTGCTGATAATGTTATGCCTGATTGGTGTATGTAGTAGTTTGTTTCCAAAATACAACATACAGGACACATTTTAGCTTTGCTTTTTAGTCAGTAAAGTCAAGAAGAGAGCACCGAGTTTGTTGTTTGGTGTCCCTGCATAAAGAAGAAGAAGAAGAACTGAGGACAAGAAGCCTTTATTATTGCCACGCATAGGTAATCAGTGTTATTCTCTTCACCTCTCACTGCTCATAATGCTATGCCTATATATATATATATATATATATATATATATATATATATATATATATATATTTTTTTTTTTTTTAATAATATCTAAAACCATTTAAAAAACATTTACCAATTTCATATAGAATTTATTTAAAAACATCTAGATGTTATTTAAATGTTTAATGTCATGGTATGTTTTTTTTCTCCAAAATATCACCTAGGTCAAAAGTAAATGGATTTTCCATGTGTCCAGGAGTATTTAATATTTAATGCTGATGGAAAATATTGTTTTGGAATGAAATGTAGCAACAATAATTCTGTAGAAAGTTTGTAAATACAGTAGTTATTATAGAAAAATGAATAATTGTACAAAATGGAGATCAACACATTTTATAGCAAAACGTTTTCCAAAAATTTTGTATTCAATCCTGACCTGAAGCAGCCTCTAGGTGAGACTATGACACATGGGTAAAAGGGGCACAAAAAATTATGTATTATTAATCCTATTTCTAATTTTCATCTTGCTAAGGCGTTGGATTCAGTCATGTGAAGTCCGTCTATGGGTCCATCTGTGCCATCAATAATAATGTCATTGTTAAAGTATCACTGTTTTTATAATATAATTAATTCACGACATACTCAACTTTAACCAACATTTCAGTGAAGCACTCTGCCAGGCTGAGATTGGATGCTTCTATTCCCCAAAGAAAGTATGAAGGGAACAGGCGGTGGATGATAAAAAAATATGAGGATTTAATACCACAGTTAAACATGTGGAGTGGAGTTTGCTGAAAGCAGAGGCATTTCTTAAATAGAGGTGCGGTATTCAGTCCAGTGCCACTGTCTGACAATCTGATGTAACCACCATATGTCAAGTTGAAATTTGTTTTGGAACAAATACATTTTGGCCAGTTGAGGTAAATATTAAATTCAGAAATATATGACAAATATATGGCATAGCTCATGACCAAGATTTTGTTACAGCAGAACAACTTTAATAATTACACAGCCTTAAACAAAATTAAGCCAAGAGCCTTACGCAGTTGGATGAGTTTATTGTCTATATTGTCTGTATACGTTAGCCCAACTAGCAGCAACCTATCTATAAAAATGCCTTAAATTCTCTGGAAAATAGTATTGTATCTTTTCACCAACTTGGTCCTCATTCATTCATACATACATCGTCTTTAACTGCTTTATCCTGTCATTATATTTTAGGAAAAAAGAACAAGATGAGTTCTTTATAAAATTACAGGATAATAACTTTCCGTGGAAGTGTGTGGGATTAATCGGGAATTCTTCTAGGATTAGGTGTGGTGTCATTAAACAAACAGTGGCATTCACCTCTACAATGAAGTTCAAAACTCACTGGAGCTTAGGAAAACTTCCTGTCATGTCGTGATATTCTCTCATGAGCTGCTTCTGATTCAACAATTTTACATAATAAGCCCACCATTGTGGAGAGTGTTGATAGTTTGCAATCAGAGCATGCTGAAGAACTCGGCATAATGGAGGAATGGGAAAGCAATGAGGGAGATAGGTGTGGAGTGAAGTAGATCACAAGGTAAATTCATATGAGAAGGCAAGTTGATTGACACAAATGCCAGCCTAATAAGCAGTTAATGCCACATGCCACTAGTACCTGGACAGGGCTTTGGCTTACTGACTTGCTGGAACTCAGACTGAATAATTGACCAATACTCAGTCATCCACACACAAAAACTAGCACTAAACTATTATTACGCCTACTGGTGCCAGCACCCAAACTGAAAAACCAGGGTATCTACATGCCTTAGGGGCATGATTTACTGAAAGCACTAAATCATGTCAGCACCATATATGAAAATATTCTGTCACTTACAGCTTCACTGTTAGCAAATAAGCTTGTGAGATATTGGTAATTCACCATTTTTAAAAATAGCAATAAGCAATTAAATAAGCAATCTTCTAAAACTAACAGTCTAAACAAGACAGGAAAATTAGCATTTCCAACGTTTCAGAATTAAGGTGAGTAGGAGAAGACATAATAAAGATCTTGGCAGCTGCAGAGTATTTTTAACTAGCCCAATGTGGATCTCACTACCCTGTCATTATCTGTCCTATCCTCTGTGCCGAGGTGCAGTAATAATTCCATTAATCAAAACGAAGCAGTGAGCTCCACAATTGTCTGAATCTAAAAAGGGGAGCAAATCAATGGAGCAGCTTATAATCTATCAAACAGCAGCCTTTTGTTATACTGTTGGTCACTCTAACAAGGTAATTGGTATTTCAGTTTAATTTTAAATGTATGCCTGTGTGTAGCGTTTATTGAATAGTTCTGTCCCGTGTGATAGAACAGCCAACAACATGCACACATTTAGGATTTAATGGCTTTGTCTTAGTATCTATCGAGTTTAATGAAGCATGTGCACAGATAAATGGAGTGTGCAATTAAAAGAAATACATACAAAATGGATTATAATGCTATATACTTCATTGAGTTCTTTATCCAGTTATTTAAGCTTTCAAATAATGATGGTGGAAGCTGTATTGTTATATTTAACCAGATTTGCAGTGAATAATCTGATCAATATGATAGGAGCTATTCTTGTAGCAATATTTATGCAATATACTAGACTCTTTTTTTAATTTAATGTTAATG
Organism: Hemibagrus wyckioides; assembly: GCF_019097595.1. Taxonomy (NCBI): domain Eukaryota; kingdom Metazoa; phylum Chordata; class Actinopteri; order Siluriformes; family Bagridae; genus Hemibagrus; species Hemibagrus wyckioides. The sequence goes on along the minus strand of NC_080712.1, from coordinate 27,575,282 downwards.
TAAATGCTTGCTACATTTTGCGTTTTCTCTTCTTGTTTTTGTTTGCCTTACAAGCAAGTGCTTGATGCTTAAAAGCAGTTGTCTAAATGCTGTTAAATAGCCTATGTCAGAAGCTTCTACTCCAGAAAAATGTGATATATGCCAGCAATCTGCATAATCTGCTTCTCATTCTCTAAACTTAAGTAATGAGCCCACCGTAAAATGGCTAAGACTAAAAACACAGTGTCTATATGCCTTAGGGGCATGAGTCACTAAAATCATAGTGCCAAGGCATCTCAATGTATATATGAAAATATCATGCCAGTTACCGTTTTACTGTTGACAAGTTGTTAGATATTGACTTTCCATGCTCATAATTTGCCATTTTTAGAAACAGCAATAAATGATTTATTTTCCAGAACCAACAGCCTCCACATCAGGGGACAGGGAGGAAATGAAGTGGCTCCAGACAGAGCTTAAAGCAAGGATTTTAAAAGGTCAAAGAGAAGTATAAGACCAAGCAGGGCCAACTGAAGCAGAAAAACTTGTGTGATGTGTTGAGAGACCTGAAGGAAATCACTGGCTTCAACTAGCGTGGCTCCAAATCAGCTAGGGTCAGCCGTGAATGGGCAAATAGGCAGGTAAAAAAGAGCTGGAGAAACTGAGCAAAGCTGCAGGATTGGATGACATTGAGACTAAGGTTCGGAGCTGTGTGCTGAATAACTGTGCAAATTCTACAAGACGTGTAACCCTTGTATGGATGAAGCCATTACATGAAAATAAATAAATAAATGAATGAATGAATGAATGAATTACTGACTAAGTTTGTAAAATCTTTCCCTGTACTGTTTGTTTCAGTTTTTTGTTCATAGCATGGCAACACTAAGTAAGTGTTTATGGCCTGTGGTGAAATTGGAGGTTTTGCTACGAACATTAATGACGTGATTGTGTTGCAACATTCACTGCTCGTCATGAGACAGTGGAAGAGGCAAGCACACACTTGGAGTTTCTGGAAGTATCTGAGAGATCAGATCGGCTACCTGATAGCATGGTAGTCTTGAGGAGGCTAAGCGTTCCTCTGACCACATGAGACAGATGGCACTTTGTGGATGGAGACACTGCAGTGCTTCGACGGAGTGTGAGTGCCAACTTCTGGTATTCAGGCCCAGTTGAGTGCAGAGACCAGTTTGCATTTTAAGGGTCTTTATGCACCCAAACAACGACCCAAGCCTGCAACACTTGTTGCGATAGAAGTGAGTGTGGGCCCACTGTTAGCGTAGTACTGTTTATTTCATATTGTACATTTATGTGTAGTGTCTAAAAGGTATATGTTGTGTATTTTTGAGTGTTTACCGCTCTGATGCATGATTAATGTGATTTTAGTTGTGTGGATGTTTTGTTTGGAAATTTGCCAATGATTCAATTAAGGAAAAAGTGTTGATGCTGTGTGTTTAAGGTAGCAAAGGCCCACCATTTACAGCAATATAGCCTTTATTTTAGCAAATGTTTTGTTTTTGAGTATTTGTTTACACACCTGGTGCACCAACTTCTGTTTATCTCTTACTATATTTGTTTCAAATATTATTATTATTATTGTTCCAATCTTGCTCTGATTCCTTCACGTAAGTCAGTTTTGTGGTACCAGAGAAGGACATTAAAATATAGTCTGGAGACACACTGTAGCCGAACGCCCAGCACTCCACCCTACAGAGATTAGGCCAGAAGGAAAAAGCCTAAGTAGAAAAGGGGTGTTACACATGTTCAGTCTGAGCTGCAGTCTGGATAGGGTTCCAATCATATGGAAAGCATCTTGTGTGGTCCCAGTGCCCAAGAATGGGCAACCAAAATTCTTAAATGACTTTAAATTGGTGTCCTTCACATCACACATAAGACATGACCCAATGAAGTTTGCTTAACAGAAAGGAATTAGTGTGGATGATGATAGATTTTTATGTTCTTCAATTACTCTGTAAATGTTTTTTTATAAACACCATAAAGCCTGCACTGTTGAGCAGAAGCTCCTGTAGATGCAGGTGGATGAACCATCTTCTCATGGATAATAAACTAACTAATGCCAGACCACAGTTTGAATGGCTTCATGGCCGTGTGTCAGATATGGATGTGCAGTACTGGGGCACTCAAGGGGCTGTACTGGCTCATTTCCTGTTTAGTCCGCACACGGTCGTGTCATCCACAGAAGTTTTCTGATGACACGGCAATTGAGGGGTGTAGCAGAGGCAGGCAGGAGGATGAGTACAGGGTCTTGGTAGAAAACTAGACATTGCAAGACATTGACAAGACAAATGACATGGTGATGGACTTCAGGAGGTCTAAATCCAACCTATAATCAATAATGGAGAATATGTGGGGGTAGGGTATCTGGGTATTCATTTAGATGACAGAATGCATCAGTTTCAATCAATACAAATGATGTATACAAGAAAGGCCGAAGTCTCCTCTACTTTCTGAGAAGGTCATAGTCTTTCAATGTGCATGTCAGTCCTGTGGGCATCCTACCAGTCAGCTGTACTTTTTTGGTATCAGTGCAATGGCTACAAAGAAACTTATTAGTCCAGACTAGTGACAGAACCAGAACCTAGAGCATAGATAGATAGATAGATAGATAGATAGATAGATAGATAGATAGATAGATAGATAGATAGATAGATAGATAGATAGATAGATAGATAGATAGATAGATAGATAGATAGATCTAAAGCTTCCAATCTCACATGTGGGAATATGGGCTAATTGAGGCTAGATTAGACTAATTTCAAGCAGGGGGTATAATGCACATTCATGCTCATGCATCAGGTTAAAGAACATCTTTCATCTAAGTTTCCTCTTTCCCAAATTCCAATCTCTTGTAAGTTTTAAATGATCAAATTAATGTATTTTGTCATAGCCAGGTGTAGAAAACACACTAAGAAATTATATGTAAGTGAACATATAGATAATAAGCCAATACTGTAATTAAAAGTAGGAGAATCCAACTACCAAAAGTAGTACTTAAATGAAATTAAAAAAAGATGCTAGTTCTAAATGCATTCAAGTATTATATAGTAAAATAAAACTGTCTTTAACTTTAGCTTGTCTCTAAGATTGAATACTGAGCAATTTTCCACTCCTGTGGAATACATAAAACATGTACTGAACGAGTCAAAATCAATCAGTTCTGCCTGAATAAAAAGTAGTTTACTTTTCTGTTATTTTTTGCCAATAATTGTGTTTTGTAGAAATGATTTGCTTCAGGTAAATTCAATAAATCACATTTGGTTAAACTATTCCAGCATTTACAGAAAAGCTCTTTTAGTCCCATGGAGACATTCTGTATTTTCTCTTGCCTGTTATGCATTGTCAGTTGTCAGGTAAAAATAGTTTGATGAAATCTATTAATATGTCATTTTTGACAGCTATTTTATTGTCAAACATAGATTACACGCACCATTTACTTCAAGTGTTTTGAACTAGACCCAAATCCTTCAACGATATTTCAAATTCCATATGGTACTTTAGTGCTTTAGGTTCAGTTCAGTAAAACATCCAACATTATGAAAGAACAATAATTTCAAATTTGCATATAACAACAAAAAATGCTGTGCATTAAAATGAAACAAACTTTTATTTGGAAGTGTTCACTGATGTGTCTGAATCACAGAACTGTTCTTATTCTGCTGTTAGCTAACTGAGCCCTCGGAGTCATGCAGCTCTCTAGTTTTTATTTTTTAATCATGTTCCAAATATGAACTTCTCAGTTGCCACAGTGATGTATTTGGCCCAGATTGAATTGAACAGCAAATGATGCCTGAACACATCAGTGAGTTTAATGTTTTCGCCTGTCAGCAATATAACTTACCAGGAAACTGACAGCTTCCATGTACCAGATATTAAACCTTTGGGTGAATCATTCAGCTTCTGTTTGCTTCTGTGACCCACCTGTAGTCTTTTCTGATTTGAGATAATTTCATGTGATTTCATGATTCTATGAAACTATGATTTTCCTCTAGCTCTGATACCTGCAGTAAGAGTTACTCATATGTAACTCACCTTATGTTCCACCTTTTTCTGCAGAATTTTCTTTAAATTAAATTGACCTTTGAGTGTGAAGCTTAGATCATACACTCAACAGAAAAATGTTACTAAATGTAGCTACTTGTAGCTGCCTTGGTTTATCTAGTTATAATATCAGTACAGCAAACCAGATTGTTTTTAGCATAAGGAGAAATAGTGTAGAGATATTAAGGTCAGCTGAAATTGTGCCAGGTTTTGCCACCCTTTTCACTGACTAACATGGTGGGTGGGTTTAAAAATTGTACTGCAGTCAGCCAACAAAAAAATAGACATTGCTGGCATACAGTACTTTGGGAAGGGACTCCATGACCTGATTTCCTTTAGATCTACTTGCATTTTTAGATGTTGTGCAATCACAGGGCAAAGAAGGCACCTGCCTTGCTTTGCTTTTAGAGTGTTATTATTGCAGTAGTGGTTAAAGTGTGAAAGCTCCATGACAGCATATCTGCTTCAATATTCCCAGGTTTTGACACTCTTTCTCATGTTAAAACAGGAAATGTAGAAAGGGAACGCAGACTTAGGGCCTCTTTATTTTGTCGTCTTCTTCCTGAGAACACTTTTGAACGCCTTGTGAATTGCTGTCTCACTCAGACACACCCACACACACACACACACACACATACAACACAGAGATTAGCTCTCACTGTATGGCTCATGTCTCCTTCTCTCAGGTTCACCCACCTCCCCCTTTAATCTCCTTGCTGCAGCTCACTGAACACAGAGCACTCATTCTCAAATCTCATTGCACAAATCTCTGTATTACTGTATCAATTTACAAACCATTTCCAATAGTTTCAGGTCTTTTGTGATTTGATATTTTTGAGTGTTTATATTTTATTTTTTACCTCCTGGCTGGCTTGCCAAATTTGTCATGGAGAATTCCTTCTGTCTTCCATGTAGGTACAAGGATAAGCAAGCAACCCAAACTTCTCTGAATCAGCAAGAACTTTATTACAAAGGTAATCCCAAGCAATAAAGGAGGTCAGTCTCTCGAGAGTGAACACTGAAGTGCTGCCCATAGCGCAGATCTTGAAAACCCCAAAGGATTGACAGCTAAACCTACTAAAAACACACACAAGAACATACACACAACAAAGGTTAAAATGTATGAATATTGATGAATATTTTTGTGTTCTGACTATAACATCACTGACCTCAGGTGTTTAATATGAGCTAGTTATCAAACATAACCTCCTTCTGAGTACATATAATAAGATGAGAGCAAGAAGGCATCTACTAAATAAAGAGAGAACCATTTTTCAGCCAGTGGTTATGAACAAGGTAAAGCTAAAATGCTGCACGCTCTGTCTGTTTTTCAAATTAAGCACGGCAGTAGTCTGTCTGAAGAGCTGAGTCACTGAATGTGTTCAAGGACTAAAGAACTACAATTTTGAGTTACTTTCTATTTAATTAAAATGTTGAAACTTGAATTGTGTTTTGTTTTATTACTCTATTAACCTTCCAGTAACAGGTATTTAGCTGGATGGTATTATTGGACTCTGATTCATTTAGTCAGCCTGAAGATTTGTATTTGATAGAGACTACAAAGCACTTCTTCTACAAAATCACTCTTTGGATAAAAGCATCTGCTAAATGCTGTATGAGCATCTGCTACAGTAAATGCAAACTGCTCTACTCATAGGGAGACTCTTCCCAGGTCCATGGTCTCTGGTTTACCCAAGGTATATGGTTTTGCTCTCTGTGCATGTTCTCCCAATTCCCAAAAACATGCTGATGAGTATATATGCATGAGTTCCAGAGTGATTTATTGTTATTCCAAACAAAATCAGTCAGGCATCAGGCTTTAGTCAGAGATAAATCAACTCTGGTGCAACTGGTTGATTAGTGAATATGTCTGAAGTTACGTCTGAAACTGAATACCAATGTGCAATTTTTGGAAATGAACTCCTCAATAAACCAACATACCCCGCCTACACATACGACAATGAATTCAGTGTAAAACTTTGCCATTGTACTGTACATTATTGGGAGGCTAATCTAAATATTGATAAGATAACCCAACTGTGGCCAATATGTGCATTATTTGCAGTAGATTAGACTAATGGATTCTGGTCATTGCCTGTAAAATATGATTCACAACCATCGCTGGCCTTCACTATTAAAGGGAAACAACATGAGCCTACATCAAGGTTTGCCATATGTTACCTGTATATTTTTCCTTTCGGCAGATGCTTTTAAACAGAGTGCCTTGTAACCACACTGAAGCATGTGCCATGGTTTGAATGTATAACCTCAAGAGCAGCCCAAAGCTACTGCCACTACAGCAACTCTGAGTCAAATATATAGGGCTACATTTTAATATGCACGGTGAATGGTTTGGCCCAATAAAGATATTTTTAAACATGATGATGCAGTTCTTACACAATATGGTGAGGCCATATGTATTTGGACCATCAAACCCATGGGTTTTTTTGAGCATCCCGTTCTGATATCAGGGCTCTTTGCAGGCTACTTGAGTTCTTCTACACCATGCCTCAATGGAGCTTGCTTTGTGTAGAGGAGTATTGCCATGCTGCAACAGGTTTGGGCCTCTTATTTCCAGTGAAAGGAAATCTTTGCTCCAGCACCCAAAGTCATTCTAGACTTTTAAAAGACAATGGACGGAGCTAAACAAAGTATGTGTGTGGAAACTAGGTAACAGTGCTTGAAGTACTAAGCAATCAGCAACATAAGAGTTTTTCCAATCCCTCTATAATGATGATGTCTGTCTGGAGAGATATATGACCCTGATCACTGACAGTGGATAAACTTATTAAATAAGTTTGGAGCCACGAATGCTGCCTGTGTGGTGACATCTGGAATTGATTTATTCATCTATGCCACTGTTGAAATACTAATTGCCTCTTTTGAGTGACCATTGATTGGAAAAATGTTGCTATTTGACACAAAGTCATCAATCTATTGATTTGGGTGCCTTTCTAGATGTTGTGCAATCATGGTCTGGCAAAACTTGCTTAAAAATTTGAGTCATTTACTGTTTATACATATAGTTAAAATAGATAAAAACAGTATAATTAAGTAATTTATACACCTTGGTGCTGTTTTAGTACAAAAAAGCAATTCAGGAAAATAATAATAATAATAATAATAATAATAATAATAATAATAATAATAATAATAATAATAAACTAAATAAACATTAACATTTGCATACTGTTTGCATAAAACACAAGGTAACCTTGGTTTTTAAACCAAGATATGAGAAGGCAATGACATAATTTTATTATTTTTGATTAATTTCTCTTCATGCATCTACAGTAATGTTTTGGCCCAGGTACCAACACTGTATAAAACCGAATGTATACACCATGCAATTGGATGGCAGCAAGCCAGGAGTGTGCAAATGCTGAACCGCATTGCAGTGTTGGGAAAACATGCCAAGACTTCAAAGATATTCTACACTAGAGCCCTTATTTCATTTTGTGCACTGACACATATAACACTATTGAGGATGGAGTCACAGAGGCTGGATGTGTGCCATCTGAAGTCTGAACATCTGAGTTGTGTATAAGTGTTATGAGATGAGAGCAAGCAGGGAGTCTGTGTCGTTAAAACACAAGCCAAAATTTTCAATGCTTGTTGATCAGAAGGTCGGGATTCAAGCCCCAGCACCACCGAGCTGCCACTGTTGGGCTTCTGAACAAGAACTTTAACCATCTCTGCTCCAGGGTTGCTGCATCATGAATGACCCTGCGCTTTGACCCCAACATCCAAGGCTGGTATATGCAAAGAAAGAATTTCACTGTGTTGTAATGTATATTTGACAATAATAAAGGTTTCTTCTTCTTCTTCTTCTTCTTCTTCTGCATGGTTTATGATGTCATTATTTTGTAATGCAGATACTTCACCCTATCAAACAACAGTCTAAGATGGCCGTCATGTAACCTCAATGGAACTGAGCAACAGAGATGCTATTTCCAACACTGCACCAATTCTTTTCACTTATTTCTACCTTCCTGTATTCCCTATTGTACAACAAAGCAGACTGCCCCCCCACTCTCTTGTTCTTTCTTTCTTTCTCTCTTTCTTTATCATCTATCTATCTCCACATCTCTCAAGACAAGTAAAATGTATTCAGTGCATAATTGGGGTGTGCTTGGAATTTAAGATGCAATATTTATGCCATACTGTACCATTCACAAAAGATTTGTCTTTGGTAATCTATTTTCTATTAATCTATATGGGTTTGGGTGTTTTGCCAAAGGACAAGATTAATGCCTCTGTGTATAGTCAGGAAGCCTCCACTGAGAGTAATGATGCACCATTATCATCAGTCTTACATTTGATAATATTATGCTTGGTTTGCTTATTATTCTGACCTTTTGCTTAACCAAAAGTTTGTATACAATTCATTAATTGTTAAGCCAAAATTGTGTAAAAGAAAAAAGAAAAGTATTTGTGCACACATATTACAAATAATGATGCTCTCAGTTCTGCATTTCATTCCAAGGGTTCACACGATACAAAATATTATCATATAAAATATATTATTATTATTATTATTATTATTATTAGATTTATTATTATTATTATTATTATTATTATTATTATTATTATTATTATTATTATTATTATTATTATTATTATTATTGTGAGAATATACCATACTAAGTGGTAGTTTATAGGCTGGCAGCCCAAAAAAGTGCTCCACATGAGATACGTGAGGTGAATGCAGTTTATATGAATCTTCATGCGGAATTTTAGACTAAGCACCTCCATAGACCTTGCCGGAAAATGAACTTTCTCCACTGTGCAAACCTTTGAACTTAAGTTATCCCTATATAGACCCAGCTAAGTAATACTAGTATAATAGAGAAGTTTCGAATTTTTACACAAGGTACTTAAATATTTTGGAGAAAGTATCTTCAGTTTATGAAGTAAAAAAAGTGCTAGTATGCTTCATGGCATGTTCCGGGTTGTTAGCAGCTTTAACAAGCATTAAGTTGTCAGATTGTGGGAAGTTGAAGCCGATGCAGTTGAATGTGTTTATTAAAGATACGCAGACAGATTCTAAAACATCAGGCAAATTAGAATCAGGATAATAGGCGTAGGTCAGACAAGGCACACTGGGCAAAGGCAAAAATATGACGAAAAAATAAACGAGCAGAATGAGTAATATAAGACTTTGGCAATAGTAAGATTCAGTAAATAAACTGACTTGGCTATTGTTAGTGTCCATGTTTATAAGCCACAGTTTATTCTGGGAAAGTTTACAGACAGTCAGCTACATAAGTAAGCTATATTGATTAGACAGCTGCTGTTTAAAGCATGCATTCCACATTTTGACTTTTTTTTTAAATCTAAATTGCCATCAGTGCAGCACCTCATCCTCTATCTTCATTTAAACCTTTTCTGTCAGGCTGTATATATCCAGTGTTAAATCTACAGCAGCTAAGCCGCATGTAAAATGAGCTCTGTGATGCTTTGTGCCTGGTGCCGCCTCAAATGGTATTTTCTTTGTGTTTCCCTGAAGCGTGTTAGTGAAATAAATACCCTATAGAAATCGAGTGAAATCTCATGCTTGCACTTTCTATACTTACTGAACTTAATATCCACTTAGTTAGGGTGAGCAACCAAAATACATTCCTTACTAGCTAGATATTCCTTTTCACTTGTGGTGGAGCCTGGGAAAAGAGGAGTATGAGAGCCTTGGAAGTGGCAGTACACACACACACAAACACACACACACACACACATAAATGAAAACCCCCAACAGAGCTCTCATTTTATAATCTCCTTAACATACCCATACCATTTCACACTTGGAGAATCCCAAACGCCATTTTAAGGGCCCTTCCATTACTAACCCCTTGGGTTGAAAAGAATGAGTCACTAACAATAAATCATTGTGAACTGCAACTCGTATAGCTCCAGTTATAAGCATAATCCTAACTAAACATGAATTCACAATGTATGCTCACACTTCTAAGATTCCTTAGATTGCTGATTAGCTCACTTGTGCAACTACAGTTTGGTGAATTTGGCAAATCTAGGTTAAGGTCGGTGATTATTATGTGGTCTGTGATATATTTGTTTATTTGTTTGCTATGGAAATCATTTCTATTAGCATTTAGCAGCTAATCTGAGGTATTCCATGTTAGCAATCGCTATTGTTGAGGTAGGTTCATTTAGCATACATTTGCTAGTCTGAGGTGATTTAGTTGACTTTGCACTAGACAATATGAGGAGGTCATTTAGGATAGACTGCATATTTTTTTAACTACTCCAGAGAAATCTAATTGATAAAAAGTTATTAGTTACTTAGTAATAGTTTTTACAGCCCAGGTCAATGTTTTACCTTAGCTAAGAAAGTTCCAAAAGCCACCTTTATCCCGCTCATCCCTGCATGTAAATAATGTTTAACTGGACAAGATTAAAATAAAAAAAGTCTCTGCATTTAAGTTGTCATAATTATATCCAATTATTCTGCTGTTTTATGAAGCATAATGGATGATATAGATAAAGGATGATTAATTATTCATTTAAGTTTTGTTCCTTTTTTATATACAGACCACAGATTTGTATATAAAGAAATGACTCCAGGAGCATAAATGTCAATGTTCAAAACCCTGCTCTTGTGTTACACTGTCAGAGAGAAAGAGACAGAGAAAGTGCCCTGATGCACACTACGGTACATGGTGGTGGTAAGTCAAGCAGCAGAGTCCTATTCTTTTTATTGTGTGAAGTGTAGCTGTCTGGGTATTTAATTCATTTTATACATCTTAATAATTCTATAAACTCATGCTTGACTTGTTAAGACTTTGTCAACTTTGCCATCTTGTTATTTGTTCTGTAAAGCCCCAGTGCAAATAGAAGATGGTTGAGATGATGAACCTAAACCTTTATGCCAGCATAAAGCTGTTAGTGACATGTGGAGTGTGCCTTTTTAGTCTGAGAAAATACTGCTGGCTATTCATCAGCTTCCTGTGGCTGATGTATTTTCAGGAGCTGCTGTGACTCATTCTCTATAGCTTGAGGCACACTTTGACAAAGAGGGCTGACCAGAGTGTCTGATGATCAGAGTGTAAAGCAGATGTGAAGAATACGCTGCAGGCTGATATTAAGGCTACCTTAGTGAGTAGGATCATTCACTTGACTCAGCTGATTGAATGTCTGACCTGATGTCCTCAAAGACCATTTTCAAACATAATATATCTAGGCATCACTTTATTCCCACACATTTAGATATTTAGAAATTATAGCAGGTGATGAATGGATGGATGGATGAATGCAAGATCTAGACGAAGCCAAAACAATAAAAAAAAAAAAAAAAAAGTTCATGGCTATTATGGCATGAACTTCCTCTGCATTAGTTCATGGTCACTTATTTTGGTAGGACAACATTAAATAATGACATAACATCATACAAAATTATGTTGCAAAGCTCTCACGTCTGACTTACACTATATGCGTATACTACTGTCTATCATATCTATGTTCAACCTAACCCCCTAAAAGGTATTGACAGGAATTTGAATAAAAAAAGATAAGCTTTCAAATGTGCAATTTTGTTGATCACAGCTTTATTGAAAGCAGATTTCAGAATTTTATAAGCAGTTTAGAAGGTTTCTAGGTGGTTTCACTAGCTAGCTCATAGTGTAACTAAAACTTCATAAACAATTTCTAATGTGTTTGGTACAGCAGGTGTGATTTCTGTGACACCATATGCAATGAACAAAGAAGAAGACGTAATATCGTTAACTATCCTGTCTGCTGCCCACCCCCTACTTCATAGATCAAGCTTGGGGCAGAGTAATTCCTGCCCCAGTGGGCCTCTATTGGTGTTTGTTGCCGATCCCATTTTGCATCACTAGACACAATAATTACTGTACCAATCTAAAATGATATGCTGAGTATGCTACACCACAATTGTCCAACGGGATCAACGGATCAATTATTTAAATTGTTGGACACTCAAAATAAATCACCAGGATTAAAAATGTAATTTAAAATGTATAGGGATGTGACTGAGAACTTGATGTGCCACTGATTTTGATTATCTTCAAGACCCTGTCAGAGTAGGGTTATTGTCTTCTTTAGTCTCAGTAGGGGTCAATCAGAAAAGAACAGGATGCACTCAGTATTACAGACATTTGGTGTGAACACCTTTCAGACTCGAAAATGGCCTCTGATCACAACCTTGTTTGATATAAAATGTATTTTCATCATGAATTTCACCAAGGCACCTGTCTTTATAAAATATCTCCCAGATTTATTGATATGGATTTCTCACTAACCTCAATTTGAAGAGTCAGTGTTTTGCTGTATAATAGGTGAAGCTGCCTCGTTCACAAACGGAAAAAAAGCTGCACTTTTGGAACCTAGGGTTGTACCTGAATTCAGCTCGCTCTGTTTATTTTTATTTCCATTTGGACATGTGAACCATGATGCCAAAATTCATTTAATAAAGAGTGGATCTTGTACCTTCTAGACTAATCGAATTTGTTTATGCTATTATGTTCAAATGATTCTTAAACTGATTTGTGAAGCTGCATATAGCCATGATATCTGTTTTTTTAGGTGTAGGATCCGGCAAGGCCATTATCTATTTGATGGAGTGGAGTTTGTATGTGGCATGACATACATTCGAATACTGGGGCCGAGGTGCTGCTTCAGAGGAGCAGCGCAGAGCCGATATTCCAGTAGATCCGTTCTGATTGGTTATTGATGGAGTTGCTTATGTAATTTATCAAGACCCCTTCCACTAGCAGTACTGCTCTACTGATAATCACAGACCTAGAGGTTTATTCTCAGATATTATTTATTCTCTAGTCTTATAGTTCTAAATGTAGAAAATGTGTCACCTGTGTAGAAAAATGAACTACTACTTAATATCATCTTATAGTTAAATGATGCTTCCATTGATGGACAGATAAACTGACAGGGATTTTGTAGTTATACCAGATTGAATGGCCACTGAGTATATAGACAAGGAGTGTATATTGCTGTACTGTATATTTAAAATAAATGTTTACACAGTTTTAATAAGGAGAAACTCTCTAAAAATATAATATTTTCCATGACATCCTATTATATTTGAAATAAAATTGAATTGAATATTTGCCAAGTCATGCCATATTATTTTATATTTGAGTGTCACTGCTAGCTTGAAGGATATGCAAGCTGTAAGAGGCTGATCCATGCTCTACTGAAGCTGGAGTTAGTTCTCTGTTGGTCGAGTGGCTGGGATCCCGTACTCTTGCTGCTGCAGCTTGGGTTGGATTCCAACTCACTGGGGGTTGCATAAGCCAGTGTACTCTCAGTGCCAGTCTCAAGCCTGGATAAAATGGGAGGGATGTGGCATCAGGTGTGAAAAGAATTATTTGGAACAATGATCTACCGTGGCATCCAAAAGAAGAACACCTGAACTGGAGTTAACCATGACAGTTGAACTGATATGTCAATCCTCCCAGAACTGGCTGTACACTATAATGACCTGGAAGGAAGACTGGTCAATGGGATGTAAGGTGGGATGTAAGCATAGCTGTGTTGAAGGGCATCCAATCTATCAAATTTGTCAGTGTTTATTGAATGGGCTCTTAAATGGCCAGTGGCCAAATTTTAGTGGCACAACATTGACATTCATATTTTTCTATTAACTATTTCTTTAGGTTTCCACAAGATTTCTACAGGTCTGCTGTGGAATGTTTCCCCACTCTTCCTTCACAAAAGCCTCCAGTTGTTGGAGATTGGAAGACTTCCTAGCCCTGACCTGGATCTTCAACTCTCTCCATAAATTCTCAGTTGGGTTCAGGTCAGGGCTCTGACTTGACCACTTCAGAACATTTATGGTGTTTTCCCTGAACAATAGCTTGACCGTATGCTTCAGATCATTATACTACTGGTAAGTCAAATTCTCTGGCAGGTTGACGCCACCAGGTTTTCATCAAAAATCTTGATAGATTTTTAGTCGTCCTCTTTTTTCATTATACCATCTATCTTAACAAGGTTACCTGTACCACTGGCAGAGAAGCATCCGCATAGCATGATGTGACCACCGTCATGCTTGACCGTTGGGATGGTATTCTTAGGATTAAAGGCTTCTCCTTTCTTAAGCCAAACATATGCAAACATATGTCCAAAGAGCTCCAGTTTAGTGTCATCTGACCAGAGGATAGATGACCAGGAGTTCTATCTAGGTGACCCCTCACAAATGAAGGGGTCAGGCCTTCTTTCAAAATTCATGACTGATTTCTTTTTTCTTGGCCATGGTGAGAGAGACTGAAAATAATGAAAGCTTTGCCCCCCTTAATTATACTTCACAGAGCAGGTATTACTATTTAACATTATTAGGCCTTAATTGATTACACCTAAATTGATTAAATTGATTATAGTCACTGGAGTGCTATGGATGTAATAAATAAGGATATGAAGCTAGTGGGTGCAAGTGTTGAGGATGCAGAAGATAGGGATAGGTGGAGAGAGTTGATTCGCTGTGGCAAGCCCTGAAGGGAAAAGCTGAAAGAAGAAGAAGATCACTGGAGTGTGAAACCACATGTACTTTCACAAAAGAAGGATTTTTTTCTGAGGGTATGATTAATTTTGAACAGGCTCAAAAGAGAATCTCTGGCCATATCTATTGGTATACAAATGAAGTTTAGCTAATACAGTATGTGGGGTTGTGCATAGCAAATAATATATATTGAATACAATGGACGTTTCGCCAAAGAAGTTTTTATAAGTGAATAAAATTAAAAAGCATGGATTTGTCCAAGGGGTTTGAATAATTTTGAGCATAACTGTATATATATATATATATATATATATATATATATATATATATATATATATATATATATATATATACATATATATATATATATAAAATATGAAATTATAGATCTAAGTCTATGAATATTTATGGAGCATTATTGCTACTTTTCACATAATAGGTCTCATGTATCAAGGTGGATATTATTATATTATATAAATCATTCACATTCATGAAATTTGGAAAAACATTTATATCCTACTCATACTCCTGAGTGTGTGACTGTGTGAAGTTTATGCATTTAGTGGCTAACTAATGTAAACCATAAATACTCACTGAATATCTTTTTAACACACTCTGTACTGTTTGACTATATAGTATATTATTGAGTGAAGAGTCATATTTCCACTATCCAGCGTTAGACAAAAA
The DNA here is from genome assembly GCF_019097595.1 of Hemibagrus wyckioides. Lineage (NCBI taxonomy): Eukaryota > Metazoa > Chordata > Actinopteri > Siluriformes > Bagridae > Hemibagrus > Hemibagrus wyckioides. The sequence continues at coordinate 27,560,071 of NC_080712.1, read as the reverse complement.
AAAGAGAACTGGCTCCTATTCATGTCTGATTTCTCTTAAGGTTTCTTCCTCATGTCATCTCAGGGAGCTTTTCCTTGCCTTTGTCATTTGTGGCCTGTTCATTAGGGATCTGATTCCACATCCAGATTTCAACTTTTGTCTATTGTTTAAAAGTTCTATTCAAATAAATATGACTGTAAGTGCAGTGAAATCAAAGAAGTACTCCAATTGCCTAAGTAATAAAGCTGTAGCACATGCCATAAATCATGCCATATTGATTCCTGTTAGAAAAACATTGCTGTATCGATTTCTCCCTACTGATATCTGATACAAGATGAACTCTTCTAGTAGGGTTCTGTTACCTGTAAGCTGTGTTTACATATTTCTTTTACCGAAGACATTTTTGAATTAAGCTGTTATGCTTTCGTGCCGCTTTATATGTATACCATTCAGACATTATTGATCAGCAATTTGGTGTAATGTACCAAAGTAAATTGGGCCAAATGTAGGACCTGTGGACCAGGTTTGGCAAACACAGCATTAATCTGTTCAGCTAGCTTGTCAATATGGGTACCTAATTGCACAAACAATAAGAGACTGCATACATTATAGACAGAAACCCAGTTTGGAAAAGGATTAAAGGACAATGGGAAAGCGTACAGTGTGGGAAAAACTGCAGGACACTCAAATGCAGGACACAATGCATTCAGTGACCTGAGCTTTTGAATCGGTCGTATTTTATGTAGCTGAGTGACTGTGTCTGTGTTCCCTGAATATTAAAAATATCTTATCATTGCAAAGGTGGGTGGTCCTATTATTCTTCAGAAAGTAAAAAAAAAAGTCTTTAAAAAAATAATAATCACCTTGTCCAAATGCCTCAAAAACAATTCATTATTCATGCTTCAGAAAATGTTTTGTTTATCACCGAAAAAGAAACAGCATTGAATTTTGTCATTATATGTACAAACAGTATGTGGTCCCTTTATTATGTGTGTCCCTTCAAAGCCCACTTTATTAGGAACACCTGTGCACCTTCACATCCATGCTGAAATCTAATCAGCCAATCATGTGGCAGCAGTGCAATATAAAAAATTCATGTAGGTACAGATCAACAGCTGTAGCTAAAGTTCTTATCAAATCAGCAATTAATATATCGATACTCTAAACACATACAGAAAAAAAAAAACATTTGCATCCTACTTGTGGTCCTAAAAGTGTTTACATGTACACATAAGAAGACTAACTTAAATGAAACTGATTAACTATAAATGATATCATTTGCAAAGAATTACAGTGTCCAGTTCGAATCTTGCTTCTATTTTAATGACACACATAAATTTCTATTTTTAGAAATGTAAAAATCTATTTATATGATTTATGAATCCACACTATATTGTCAAAAGTATAAGCCTTTATATGCACATGAATTTAATATGGAGTTGCCCCGCCCTTTGCAGCTATAACAGCTTAAGCTCTTTTGGGAAAGCTTTCCACAAGGTTTAGGAGTGTGTTTATGGGAATTTTTGACCATTCCTCTAGAAGCGCATTTGTGAGGTCAGGCACTGATGTTGGACAAGAAGGTCTGTCTCACAGTCTCCACTCTAATTCATCCCAAAGGTGTTCTATCGGGTTGAGGTCAGAACTCTGAAGTTCCTCCACTCCAAACTCGCTCATTCATGTCTTTATGGACCTTGCTTTGTACACTGGTGTGCAGTCATGTTAGAACAGGAAGTGGCCATCCCCAAACTGTTCCCACAAAGTTTGGAGCATGAAATTGTCCAAAATATCTTGGTATGCTGAAGCATTAAGAGTTCCTTTCACTGGAACTAAGGGGTCAAGCCCAACCCCTGAATTAAGTGATTTGAAGGAGTGTCCCAAAACTTTTGCCAATATTGTACGTATTTCTAATTTTGTTTATATTAATGACACAATTCATTCAACATGTCATTCATTTGAATGACAGAAATATTAAAGAGTTAAAAAAAGACAACCTACATCCATTTGAAAACTAATAAGAATAGTCTAATGGTTTAATTATGAACAAAATACAATTAAGAAGAAACGGATAAGAAACAAGCAATATTGCTGAAACTTAAATAATTAGCAGCTGCTACACTTTATGAAGCAACATTTGTTTATTTATTTATTTATTTCTATTTTGGAGGATGAAAGCTGGTAATAAATCCGCTTCATGTGCTTCAGAATCTTTTTTCAATGCATTAATTAGTCTGGATTTTTATTTATTTATTTATTTTTTGGGCTACTGGCATATTTCAAAGAGACATAAGTGACTGATCTTGTCAGTGTGTGTCAATGTGTAGTGAGTTGTATGCTCCCTGGTGTGCTGCACATCCCATAATGAAAACCCTAGTTAGGATGCAGGTTTCTGCACATCAATGCCTCATTATGTGTGTGTGTGTGTGCGTGTGTGTGTGTGTGTGTGTGTAAAAAGTAAACACTTGTGGTATAAGTGAGAGAAATTCAGCCGTCTGTTTAATTTAGATCATTTCATTTCAATGCTGTGAGCATATCAACCTGACAGCATTGGCGAGAAATTTTGGATTCTCTCCACATTATGACCCTTTCAGGTGCAGTGACTCACGCTGATCAATCTTGTATAGTAGAAATAAAAAATCTACACACCCTTGTTAAAATGTCCGGGTTTTGTGATGTTGAAAAAAAAAAAGAGTCTGTAGATTCTTTCACTTATGACAGCAGACTGAGAATTAAGCGGAAAAGCAAGCCAACATGTCGAAAGAAATAAAACAAAACACATAGATATCCACATCAATAACGCACCCCTGTGCATCATCTATTTTAAAATAACCACCAGCTGCCAACAGCTATTTTTATTATTATAATTGTTTTAATTGTCTTACAAGGAGCAATTTGTAATAATCAGATAATCAAGGAAGCTACTTCAGTATTCAACTCAGCAGACCCTTATGCTTCAGATGTTGTGGAGATTACACTACCAAGAAAAAAGGAGAAAAAAGGTTCACCGGGGTTGTTTGTAAGAGTGGTGTTTAGAGGGACTAGGATTTTTATTGTTTATAGTGTCTATTGTGCGTATGCAACATATTGCTCAGATACAAACTGATTTAAAAGAAAGAAAGAAAAAAGAGCTTAAAACATTTGAAACACACAGCAGTGAATTATTAAGTTTCAAGTTTTATTTCTTTTCTCAGTAAGTCAGGAGAGTTTCAAGGCAACACTGGCATTCAGTGTAACTCTCTCGATTCATTTCCATTTTCATTTCCTGGTGATTTTTCTAATACATCCTCTACCCAAGAGTTAGTGTCAAAGACATTCATTCTGCTTGAGAAACCCTAACAAAGGATTCAAAGAATGAATGTCTGGTGTGTGTCTTGAAACTTAAACTTAAAGAAAAACTCATGCATTGTGTAAGAATGCAAATAATTGGCACTGCTGTAAAAAAAAAAAAAAGTTCTATGAATGAGAATGAATGAATCACTCTAATCTTGTTGTAGAGGTTACTTCATCTCCTTTGACCTCTCTGATTATCCCTGGACTTAAGCCCAAACATTCAAATATGGATTTTCTTCCCCATCCTCTGTTGTAACAAAACAACAAAGCAATCAGCTTGTAGAAAGGTCACAAACTCATGCAATTTTTGTGCCGTTTGTGTTGCATTGTTATTTAAGAAACTTCTGTCTGACAAGTCATTACAGTTCAGCGACCTTTGTAGAAGTTTTTTTCCTTTATGTATTTCTCTGCTACACAACTGAGCATCACAGCATCACAGTATTGACTAGGGCTGGATGCTATATGATGCTATACTATAAATACAGTCATATGTAACATTATATACGTGCCTGTGCTTGTATATCTCCATAGTTTTTCATTGCAGCATGTGAAAATCTGTATATTTTCTCCTCCTTGTCCTCGTTAAATAATGTAAATGTTTGAAAAAAAATAAAAAATCTAATTCTCCCTGAACTCTTTTCGCATTTGCACTTTGGCAGTGTATTGAGAAACATATCACGTATCTTATACAAGCTCAAAAACACTCAGTGTTAAGTCACAATTGACTTTAATTTGTTTTCCTCTTCACAAATTGGTCATTGCACGGTATAAAGCCCTTGGCATATCCCATGAGTGAAGTTTCCCATTCGGAACATTTCCACAAGCTCAAAACACTATTTAAAAAATACCTTTCATTACGAATGTAAACATTTCAGGTAACAACAGTCAAATTAACAGACGTCCTAGGAGTATTATCAGTTGTTTCCTGAGTGGAGTGGAACCTGTACATATAGTGTGTTTAATATAAACTGATCAGGTTGTATATATCTATTGACTAATTCTTGATTGCACTGTGCATGTGGGCTGTGTTCCCAAATTGATACATACATAAATACTGGATTCTGGATACTCTGGTGTGAGATAGACCTGGAATTATGGGATGACCTAAAATGAGAGGGCAAACCAAGATGATCCTCAGGAGACGGTGCATGTGATGTAGGGTTCAATCTCAGTGCTCAGTGCAACACAAGTAGTACATATAATTTATTACACTCATTTTACCAAGGTGAAGTCTATATAATCACTCTGTTAAGATATTTTCTTCTGTAGAGGAATTGTTTGTCCCCCTTAAACGACAATGTAGCAAATTGATCAGAAAGGGTTCTCCCTGCTTTAATGTTTAGAACACACATTGAAAACAAATTACTTTTAATGAAGTGCGAATAAAAACAAAACAAAACAAGAAAGCAGCTCTTTGCTTATTTCTACATCCTGCATGGCCTGAGTTACTTATTCTTGTTTATAAAATTTCCAAACCTCTGTATGAAACGTCCGATTTTATTTTCATGACCGTGTGTATGTTGAGCTATATGGTTGCTGTGATCACTGCCCGTTGTTCCTCTTGTAAGGAGAGAGCTTCTGTTTCTGTCTGCTTTATTTATGGACACAGTGGAACCCTGTCCTGAAGTGGTACGCTTAGTCTCGAAGGAGCAAAGAGGCTCAAAACGACTGTACACTCTATTCACTCGGACTTGGTCTTGTCGCCACTGATTGGTGGTGGTGCCCTGTCCGGAATTTCTTTTATTCTCCTGACTGTTGGAATACAGCCGATCTGATGCTTTCACAGACCCATCCCCGTGGAGCTCGTCTGTACTAAAACGAGGAGCAGATGATTCTCCAGTCGAGGCAGTAGCATTGAACTGAGTTCCAGAGATCCTCCCATTTGTCCTTTTCAACACGTTGCTGTCACTGGATTTCATAGACATGGTTGTAGGGCTCTGTTTATCGGTGTCATCAGAAACAATAGTGTCAGAGCTGCCACATATTTTAAGGTTAGAATTTTGCCTCCTTTTCGGCGAGCTGTCCCGCTTCTCTGGAATATTTAGGAGCGATTTGATTTTCTTGGTGCCCTTTTTAAAGGGTGATATTACACTGGGTTTGTTCTGGTTGATATCCTCCACTTCTAGACCTGTTGCTGAGACAGTCCTTGAGGGAGGTTCTTGCCACGTGCACTGCACGTTGTTGCTTTCAGCTGTTTTGACATCATAATGTGAGGTGGATCTCTGGTCCTCATTAAGGTTTTGATGATACCCTCCACTTACTGAATTCTCAACTCTCGGACCTATGTCTGTTTGATTTCTCGACAGTTGACCATACAGATGGCTGGAAGGCTCTTGGTTGTTGTTATTATATGTGGTCTGCCTAGGGTCTGCTACACTGTGCCTTTTGTAAAAATTGTCTTGTTGGGGTTCAGGCTCCTTCCTATATCGATTTTTAGCTCTGCCAAGACTGGCATAAAGTATATCTCTTCCTGAGCCAAAGCCAAAGCTTTTTCCAGAGTGCTCAGGAACTTGTATACTCCGTCTCTTTAACATGAAGTCATCAGGTTGGGCTCGATTGTCCCTTAAATCTGTTTGGTTCCATTGTGTTGAATAGTACTGTGCACCTGGCTGTATACCATATTGTTCCTCATGGCGTACCGACGATATCGAGTCATTTGTGTAATTGTTGGGCTCGGAATCCTCTGGGATAATGGACCTGAACACCAGTGATGACCTAAGACGAGAAGGCATCGCAGGAACAGGTTTGTTCTCCATCTCGTATTGGTCGAGATAATCATATGGTTCTCCAATGGCTGCATCACTGTTTTTGAGGTAAGATTCTATCCTCCATGAGCGCAGAAATGATTTGGAGGTACTTGCCAAACTTGGCATGGTCTGCTGCATTGAAAGCATCTGTTTATCATGACCGTGGTAGGACTGGCGCATGTTAGCAGTCCTGTTAAGGAAGTTTAATCTGGCGCTTCCATAGGGGTTCTCCATAACGGGGGGGTAGTTTCCTCCATAACGCCTGATGTCTTCAGCCACATTCCAGTTACTGCTACCATACCTGGACTGCTGAACGATATGTGAGGGCTCCCGGGGTTCCCCTGCATAGCTGTGCCTCTTGTTGAACTCCAGCGCATCTTGAAGAAATCTACTATGGTGAGGGATAGGGAGATCCTCCCCCATGCCCCTAAAGCCTGCTTGTCTCTCACAGGTTTGGCGATACACAGAATCAAGTGTGTGCCTCAACTGATCCTTCCTTTCAAAGGCTCGGATGGGGCGCCCAAAGTAATTCTCAATTTTGCCATTCATCCTTCGATCTGACAGGACGTCCTGAGACTGGAACTCGACTGGAATATTGGAACGGGCGTAAAGGGTCCGGAACTCCTCGTCGTAAGACTCCACTAACTCACCTGTTATGACCTGAACCATATTCAGGTGAATCTTTTCACAGGACCACATGAGACTGTGAAAAACAGTGCAAGAAGATAATTTAAATATATTAAATAACTTAAATACTGTATATTAACATAAAGTGTAAACAGCATGATAACAAAATAAAATTTTATGCCTTTTGATTATAAAAAATCTAGCTTAATGATCTAGCTAATGCAACTTAATAATTGCAAATTAATACACCCGAAAATGAACAAAGGGGTAATAGAGGAAATATTTAATATTGCACTCTGTTTGAATTTTTTTTTTATTTCCCTCCAAAAAATCACTGCATGATGATCAATCACTATGAATTCTTGACTTCTAGTAGTTTCTATAGTTTCCATGTAGTTCACAGCTAATACATTAACCGTCTCTAGGTTTCGTGTTCTGCTTGAATCATGCAATTATTTAGCAAGCTTTAGCACAACTCGGTAACACTTGAGCTGACACGCACATGTTATTTGATGTGATATTTTAGTATTTGCTACAGGCTGTTGCTATTCAAACTAAAGTGTTAAATGGAAATGATAATGCAGTCTTTTATCAATTTTCTTTTGAGTAAATAAGTTTAAGCATTTAAAACCCTCACTTACATATGCCATGGGGTATGAAACACAACGGCACACACAATACACACATTGTAGGAGATGGTGCTAAGCTATTTTATATATTCAAATATATATTCTGTCTACATTTAGTAATCTCAGGGTTTTTTTTTTTGTCTCATTTACAATGTAACCTCAGGTTTCACTGATTATTCTTAAGTGACCTATAGTATTTAAGCTTTATTAATTACATATAGTCTTTTTTAGGTTAACACTATTTACTAACTTACCTGTATGATCCAAAAAACACTGTTTGGCAGTCAACTAGGAGAAATTTCTGCCCCATGGCTCCACGGAATTTGGCTCCTGATTTGCAAACATACTCCTGACCTTGCACTGTGCGCACCCTCATGTTCTGCAGACAAGGCAAAACAAATAGACAGTTTTCTATAAAGATTCAAGAAATCACCTAAAATCCAGATACAGGTCATGAGCTTCAGTTCATTTTCATCAGAATAAGGAGGGAAATCTTAGTGACTTTGCCCTTGGCATGGTGGTTAGTGTCAGATGGTTTGAGTATGTCAGAACTGCAGATCTTCTGTCTAGAGTTTAGACAGCACAGTGTGGTGTGAAAAACAAAACAAAAACATCCAATGAACAGTAAAGAAATAACTTAGTGATGAGAGGATAATAACCAGACTGGGTTGAGTTGACTAATACAAATAACAACTCTTTACAGCCATGGTGAGCAGAAAAGCATCCCAGAATGCACAACGTGTTGAATCTTGAGGCAGTCAAAGTTAAAAATTCATTCCATGGTATTTTCCGATCTTCAGCTCTGCAAATTCATGCATCGTGCTTCTGACAGATGACTGGCTGATGAATGTGCAGGTGTACCTAATAACATAGTTCAGAGAGACAAGCTACTGAACGCCTCGCTGCATGCTCCCTCTCAGGTCAGTTACCAAAAGAGACACAGAAATGAGTTTTTCAGATGGCAAAATGACTCCAGGTTTATTCATAAATATAAGCATATGTATATATGCCATTTTGTCCAGTTGTGCCAGTTTGTGAAGGGTTCTGATTGGCCAGGGACAGGAACTATTTTTCTCTAATCTAATTGAAAGGTCAGCATGAAGTTAAGGAAGGACAATTCCTAATCAGTAGAGGTATAAAGAGAAGAACAGGATGTATTGTTCTGGCCACGATTGAAAAGAATCTGTGTCGAACATCTGGTTCAAAGCAGTTTTAGATGATATAGAGGCTGAATACCTGACATGATCATACATCATGTAGAAGAGATGAATACATAGAAGAGATGAATACCTGACATGATCATACAGTATATTCAAATGACAAACATGATAAGGGCTTTCTTTCCTTCTTTCCTAAGGAATTTCCCCCTGGGATTAATAAAGTTCTTTGAATCTTGAATCTAAGAGGATTTCCAATCTATCGTCTACCATAAACTGCCATTGAAAGTGGAAGCTGTTTAACATACATGGTGGGAATTTCAGCTTTATCAACAACCAGCTAGTAATCATTGCTACTACCACAAGGCAAAGCACAAGGGGGCAACTATTTTAAGCAACTGGAGTGTCATTTCTAAAAGATTTTTATCATTCTGCTGCTTGCTTCTGATCATCCAACTAGAGAGGGAAGGATTTTTTATCTACCACTTAAAAAAGAAACATTAATGTGATGTTACTTTTGTTCTTGTGTGAAAGAAAATTTAACCCGCAGCATTTCTGTGAAGCTTATCTAAGACAATGGTCCAGCATAGAAAGGGACAAGGACAAGCACAGATCTGTTTTCTTTCTTTTTTTTTTAATATTTGATTTTTTTTTTTTTAATAAGAAAGCGTATGATTTTCTGTGTAAAACAAATGGAAAATTATGATTGAGACCATTGAATAAAAATCTCACACGAGCTGATTATGAAATAGCATAAATATAAATGTACAATAAAAATAGACAGGTTACTCACCCTGAGTTTCTGAATTTGAATGTCCAGATTTGCCGTCATATTAAAAAAGCTTTTGAAATGAGTGTGATCCAGAATGATGTACACAGGAACGCCTCTTATAGATGCGTCGACTACCTCTTTAAAGATATCTACATCGGTAAACACATCCATGGCAATGGCAATGACCTGTATGAGAACAAAACAGATGCCATCCATTTTCATTCCACTTCAACAATTCAGACGTTTCAGTTTCATCCATTAAATAATTTTAATTCCGGGTTGAAATGCAGCAAAACAGGTGAAAAACACCAAAAGGGGTGGGGGTAAATACTTTCGCATATCATTTTATCCTTACAGCAGCATGATAGCGGTGAGGAAGGTTGGGTAGATTAAAGTCATAACTTTTCAGGACACTCTTTCCATTTTAATCAGACCTTGTATCTTTCCGAAATTCCAGCATCACTCTGTTCAAGCTTCAACAAGTACAAGTTGATGAGTTGGTAACATTCTAGCACGCCAAAGCCTCACAGCACCACACCCTTTTACATGTTTTCAGAAACGAGGTCATGGAAAGTACTAGAAATTGCATAATCAATCTATATATGATGTATATATACATTATATATAAAGTTGTAAATCAAAATGTAGTTATTATTTCATTATGTTACATTATTTATACCACATTTTATACCACAGCACAACTGAATGCTCAATTTTAGCTTTTCAGACAGCACTGATTAATTTCATGAAACAGAACAGCTTTGTAAAGTACATCAGCTTTTTTGACGCTGATTTAAAAGACTAAGACAAAATTAATCTTTAATGTTTTTAATTTTAAAAAAGTAAATAAATAATGTAAAAAATAATTTAATTTAATTTAATTTAATTTAATTTAATTTAATTTAATTTAATTTAATTTAATTTAATTTAATTTAATTTAATTTAATTTAATTTAATTTAAAAGCTCAGCATAATAAACATGGCATCACACCACCCCATCGCTGATTATTTTTCCACAACAGCGCACCCCTGTTGTGTTTCAAACAGAAATACTGAGACAGTAATTCTGAGACTGCAAACATCTGCAACGATTCGTGAACATCATTTTCACGTCTGAATAAAACTGACCAATTCTCGGCACCACAGGGTACAGACCACACACAGTTTTAATGCGAAAGCATTCGCTTTAATTAAGCATTTGTTGAGCGCTGCCATGCTTATGTGCTTTTCTTGCCGCTGAAGTGTATTTTTTTTTTTGCCTTAATAGCTTTAGAGACTGTTTGTGTTACACCTGAATGTCCATACAATTTAAGTAGGTTTTTTGTTTGTATTCAGTATCAAAGAAATAAAAACATCTGATTCAAATGGCTAAATTCTGCAAAATAACAACATTGATTTAATTGCTTTATATTTAAATACTCAATAGTAGGGCACTGGAGCCTCAGCGGTAGGTTTCTCGCCTACCATATGGAAGATCTGGGTTTGATTCCCAGCCAGTGCCCAAACCCCAGCCACTGGATGCAGTGCTGGTCTTAAGCCCGAATGAAAATGGGAGGGTTGAGTCAGGAAGGGCGTCCAGCATAAAACCTGTGCCAAGTTGTTGTGTGGACTGGGGGGCCCGATGTGGCGACCCCTCACACGTAGGGAGCAGCCGAAAGATCAACATTTAAATACTCAATAGTATGCATAGCATATGGAGAATACAAAACACATACTAATCAGTTTCCAAAAAAGTCAATTGTTTATGACAACAGGTTACCAACAACTCCTTGTCTGGCAAGTACAAAAACATTTTCACTAGTGTTAATTTGCCTAAAATTATTAGTACCAATTTAAAAGCAATAAAGGTTGCTGGTAAATGCCTGGTTTATTCTTTTATAGCTGATATGGTATCATTAACAGCAGCTGGTTTTTAATCTGCAGCTTGCTGTGCTTCCTCATAATCGAAGAGACATGAACTCTAAAATCACTAAACAGATTAAATAATTAAGCCAACATGCCAATAAAATAAATAAATGATTTCCTTTCTTCGGTATCTTTTTAACAAGACTAAACAATCCATGTACTTGTTAGATCAATTTAGAAAAAATACAATAAAATAAAATTACCTACATTCATATTCCTCTTTCCCTCTTCAGTAGATTCACTTTTGATTTATTTTTTTGTCACGTCTAATATATCAAATACCGATTCCATTCTCAGGAAATCACTCTCTGAAGATGCTCAGGATGTTACTCATCTAATCTTCAGTGCAATTCCATCTTATTTCCACAGTAGCCCGTGAGCCTACATGATATCCTTATCACATGTCAAGGTCATAGGAATTACATATGCATGAAGTAATTAGAAAATTCAAGAAGGTTAACCCTAACCATAACCTTAAACGGTATGTATTTTTTAGATTATTATTTTTAGTCCTTAAGATCTCTCTGAATCATCAAGTGCTAAGCAACCACAGATATCTACCCAATTTCCTCATTTGTGACAGTCGGGTGAGTATGGATGGATGTCAGACTCATCCTAATGACCACTGGAAATTCTGTCTATCATGACGGATAACTGGGAATGCACTCTGTCCCTAAAAACACTGGATCCTGGAAACACACTGATATACTGATAGGTTGTCTGTGGGTGAGATGTGGAGACTTTTGTTTAAATAAAAATATTTAAATAATTAATTTAAAAATAAAATAAAAAATTATATATAAATAAATAAAAGCTCACTGCACACGCCCCGGTAGCACTGCCCAAAAAAAAAAAAAATCTGTATGTATATGTTGTCAAGCAGGGTTCTTTCAGTCACACCCAGATAGCTTAAGACAGGGTGTGGATCAGATGAACTATTTACTGCGTCATTTATTTTCTTCTTCTTCTTCTTCTTCTTCTTCTTCTTCTTCTTTTCTGAGTATGTTTAGTAACCTTGAAGTGAAATCTGTTTGCAAGGCTGTCTGCTTTTTATTCACATACACTGTGTGGCTCCTACTGATTGTTCACATCCTTTTAATAATGGTCAATCATTTCTTTCAGAGTTCTTTCAGAGGTTAATGTTTATATGTAAATTTCTGCAGGTCAGGCGCTGTGTTGTGTATTGACTCTTCTCTCGCAAGGCAAACAGGGATCTTGCCATAACTCAGGTTGTTTAACAGTGCAACATGCCGCTCAGGCAGTCAGTAAGGCGCTGTAAAAACACATGCTGCTATTTGTTTAGCAGCATGTTTATGTGCATTATAACGCTTCGTTCCTTAAAGTTACTTGGTTTAAATGAATTAACAAGAATTTTGAAAATGTGCATGTAAGAATGTGTGACACGATTTTATTCAATTCTTTACCACAGTCTCCATGTTGACGCACATGTAGTAGCAGTTTTCATGAATGCACCTGCTAAAACAAATAAAGTAAACTTAACTAGTTTTTTTGTTGATGATGTTGTTGTTGTTGACGAAATTTGGGTTAGGGATTTTTTTTTGTTTTCCCAGCGCAAGAGTAGACATGTCATCAATGTCTTGTCAGCAAAATTGATCTCCTGCAGTTCAAACAAATCAAGACCCAAAAGTTTCATTATTCTTGTGACCTCTGTTGTCTGTATATATTTAAAAATCGCTTTGTAATCCTTTTCCTAACAATCTCTGTTGTTTTACATATTTGAAGAAAGGTGTGTAGAGCTACACACGTACACACACATTTGCCTATTTGACAGACACCTTGATTTCATCACTGCCTCATTTAGCTCCACAGAGTTATCACACTTAGTGGTTGGAAATTTCGACACTGCCCCATACTTTCTCTACGAATATTTCCATTGGAGGAGCAGCAACAGTTGTGATGATTTATTACAAATAATTGCTATTCAATTTAATACATTTCTGCAAACAGGGAAAGCAGGCTGTTCATCTATCCATTAGACTGTCCCAGACACAGGGCTACATGGAACCTGGAGTCTATTCCCGGTGGATTCGGGAAACAAGATGAGGGCACTGCAGGGCACAGTCGTACACAATGACACAGCCATTCACATACTATGGACAGTTTAGAGAAACCAATCAGCCTACAGGACATATCTTTGGACTTGGGGACAAAACCCCCAAATCACAGGGAGGACATGCAAACCCCCCATGGGGGGTTTGGAGGCAAGAACCAAACCCCCCCATGCCAGAGGTGCAAGGCAACTGTACTAACCACAAAGTCATTGTAGACCACAGACATTTTTTAAGGTGGTTTCAGGTCTTTTAAGTTGTTTTTGATGTGTCATTGGGCTAAACTACAAATAAATGTAGTTCTGTTTAAAATTAGTTGATACACTGAACAACATTATGTTTAACTGGGTTACTCAAAAAATCCATAGTATATAGACATTTTTTTTTATTTTGTCTGAGGCTCTGTTGTTATTTAACGTCGTCCTGCCCCAACAAAATTTATGGTACATCACCGCTCATTGCTGATACACATCTTGAATGAAATGCCAGTAAACACAAAGACACTAGTTTGGGCAAGCTGCTGCACTTCTTCGTCATGCCACCATTACCTGTCTGGCATCTTGAATATGTTTTCTCACTGCTTCCTTGATGGTGGGACTGTTTAACCTGGGCGGATGGTAAAGGATGTTGATGTTGGTCTGAAGTCTGTTGTGCATGACCTCTGGCCAACCGAGATCCAGGTCTGGGGGAGGCGCATCGGAATTTGTGGGCCAGTATGTTCCCGTGGAGTTCGCCTCGTCCCTGGTGCTGTCTACATCCTCTACGTCCTCACTCACAGGTAGTTGTTCTGTATTCTGCATTATGAAGTCAATCTCATCATCAGAAAGGAAGCTTATGATTTTCTCAGCTTGGAGAAAGTCTTGATATACTTGTTTGCCACCGCTGACCAGACAGTCAATAGCTAACCTATAAGCTTCCTTATAATGTGGCAGGATGTAATCCTCAGGGCTGAAGTCCTCTTTCAGGGATGAGAGCATAGATAGATTGGACTCCATTATGCCAGGGCCTTGGATCATCTCTCTTCAAAATGGCAGAACAGCAGCTGATACCTGATGACAGAAAGCATTCAGTTTTATTTATTTATTTGTTTTGTTTAAAAAGAATGAAAGAAAGAGAGACTGAAAGAAAGAAATTGTTTTCATTTTAAACCACACAACAATTCGATGGTTTTATCTTCTATGGTTTTAGTGCCTCCTCTGTTCATGTACTAATTTTCCCCACGTTTCGACAGATGAAACATGTCTTCATCGTACTATTCCCTTAATTCAGCCAAAAGTAAAATGACAAACTGAATCATCATGGAAATTAATGGGATGGGGTGCATTTCACAAGAAAGACAAAGGAAAAACAAAAGGCAACTGTTAAAGACATAGTTCACTGTTATTGCCCATGGCCACAGCACACATGGAAAACTTGCTCAGCCAGGTTCCAGCAAAAGTGCTTAGTAGAATACGGCTCTGAATACAAGAGATTAAAAAAAAAAACAGTAGCTATCACCACACTCCCCTGAACCAAACGCTGTACAAATCTACCTGAAGCTACCAGTTAAGAGCTAACAGCTAAGAGTAGACGCTGCTTCTTAGTCGCTGTGCAAAGTATGTACCGCTGATTAGACGCAACTTGTTAGCCCAGCTGTTCAGACCCAACAGTTATGGTTATTACACACTGTTTCTGTACTCCATTAGAAAAAGATTCCCCGTCTTTGACTTGGTCCACATAGACTCCATCAATGACAATGTCTTTTCAAACCAATTAAACCTAATTCTTGTAAACAACATGGGAAGTAATGGGACAATTACAACATAAATAAAACCCTATAATCTGTAAAAACCACTTAACACACATTTGTGCTTAATAAAGATACATGAAAATATAATCACCTCAATTTCTTCAGCTGTGGATGAATTGTGAGCGTGTCTGTTAATGTGCAAAGCCCGATAATTGCAGGTGAACAATACACCTCTACAAAACATTTTTTTAATAGACTTACATAAGTTCATAATTGACTTTACAAGAATAGCGTCCAAATAGACATATATAAGGAAGACTGCTAAAAACGTATTTCTTTATGACTTGCTTGAATTGTGTTTCAAAAATAATAGTAATAATTAGCTAATAAAACATAATTAGTCCATTGATTCCTTGTTAAGTGTATGTTATTGCCAGGAAGGTTAAATACCTTAAGTATATAAATATATACACAGTAAGTTACTCACGTGCCATTTCTGTACACAAACTTATAACTTACTTGTGGTGTCAGTTACAGGAAAATCCTTTAGAGTGTATAGAGCAGTAATGCATTTCTATCCAATTCTAATCCATTTCTGATAGACAGTATGTTGAAAAGCGGTAGGAATCTTTACTGCCTGCGAGTGACTGCAGAGAAAAAAAAAGAACCGGAGATGTTAGAACTTGAAAAGTGCTGGGAACAAGAATGGGTGGGGATTCGTAAAACTGAAACATTCTACCTGGCCACAGGCAACAGACCTGTTCGAGCCGCTCGTAGCCACACCTCTGTGTCTCCTTCCTTCTTTATCTGTTGTTTTCTTTTTTTTACCCCTGCAACACCCGCCCCTGCCTTCTTCACTCCTCCTTGCATGAAAAAGAGATCAGAGTTCACTCTGATACTAGTAGATAACTTTCTTTTGGTTCATTTCTATCAATTTTTTTGCTATTTTTCTGACTAAACCCTGTGAACTTTGTAGAAATGATGTGCAGAGGCATGCACCATCTTGTTCTTAGAGGTGTGTTTTTATTTTTATTTGTACTGGAAGAATATCTGGATGTGTAGGACATAGTGACATATACTGGGTGCATTGTTTTAGGCTAGAGCTTGTTTCAGTACAAACTGGATATTGCAAATAAATAAATAAATAAATAAAGCTTCAAGAAATGCAAGGAAATCAACCATTCAACCAAAAAATGTTGTTGTTGTTTTGTTTTTTTTAAATAAATGTCATTTCTCAAGAAGACCAATACTGAATAAACTAAAAATTACAACATTGTAATCTGACCAAACTTGATACCGGTGAAAACGGTAATCTGTGGGTGTGGACAAGGCAGGGCTGAGACAGGAGCTGGGTAAACCAGGAAGCGGACAGGAAACAATGCAAAAAAGTAACAGGAAGCAAAACAGATATTAAACAGTCATGACTTTCTAATGAGTCCCATGAAACATTTTTTACATCATGCCACAATTTTTAAAAGGACAAAATGTAAAGTTACTTAGTGTAAGCTAAAAAAAAAACCCCTCTAGTTTCTTGTACAGTAAGTGACTGTGACATGCATGTGGCAGGTTGTGACATGACGAGAATGTGGTTGCAGCGTGGACAAAACACATCATTAGGGCTGTTATTATGAGGTACAGCACAAGACACTGAGCTGCACTACAACAGTCCCATGTTTGTCAACATTATATTATTATTTAAAGTTTTGTATCTGATATTTCATTTTTTTTAAAAACTGTGCTCTAAATGTAATTTCTAAAAAAAAATGATAGTAACCATTGTAGGTTTTATTTAGAGGTATTTAACTAACATTTGTTAAGATTACACATCATTCCTTGCTTATAATAAGCAAATAATATGATTGTATTACACTTTAATGCTTAAATAATCCTTACATTATGTTTGTTTAAAGGAGCCAATTTGAAGCTATTTTTTTAATAATTCAATTCAATTTTATTTATTCTAACAATGCACATTGTCTCGAAGCAGCTTTACAGAAATAATTAAATAAAAAATAAAATAAAAATAAATTCGACTAAAAACAAAAAAGGTTAAAAAATAAATTCCTATTTATCCCCAGTGAGCAAGCCATGTGGAGCAGATATAACAGGAGAGAGATTTTTTATCTTTATTTATTTATTTATTTATTTATTTTGGATTTATTCTGATGTACGTTAGTGAGTCAGTGGTTAAAAGTAGATTTGGTATTCCCCTCAACAAATGAGTGTGAAATTGTGTAAGAGAGATAAAACACACATTACTTCACAGTTTGGTAATGTTTGGACATTTTGACTTTTTCTTTCTAAGGAAACGGTCTTTTATATCATTCTTATCTATTGGTATAACAAACAGTGAGATTGTGGGCTGAAAGGAGACATTACTCGGGTTAGTGTAGAGCATTAAGTCCATTTGAAAGTATACTGTGACATTCCCACAACTGGTTTCTTTCCCTTGAGCGAGTTGCAGTGTTTGTGAGTCATGTGAGAATCTCACTGTTAATGCAGTCATCACTTGCTGGGATTCTATGCAGATTCTATATCTTGTGTTACCTGCGAGCTTGTTTGGACAGGTACTTTTTGTATTTCTTTCGCAAGACCACATACAAACTACTGCTGGGCGTTCAGACGATGACATACAAGATTTCAAGAAGCAACGTATTTTGCAGAAGTTATCATAACCATCTACTGCTCCAAAGATAACGAGGACTTTATTCAACTATTGTTGAGTTTCGGCTGAATATGAATGCTCTCATTGTACTTTCACTAAGGCATTGTTATACTGTATATGTTTGTATTTTTTCTCCATTATTTATGCCTCCACCACTGAAATGTAGTTGGACTTTTGTGAGCTGAATGTGTAATTATCACTGTAACTCACACATGAAGTAATTAGATTTTCAAATTGTTCCAAACGCGGTTAATGTCACAGCGAGGTCAAATGTCTGAATCCGTTTTTCTTTAACAGCTTCCTTCTTGTTGTTTTTTTCTTTTATAAAAATACCTTTTCATCGCTATCTACTTTGCCATTGGGCTATGTGTGCTGTCCATCTATCAGTGTGTCTGTCTATCTGTCTGAGTTTCTCATGCTATGTCAGCAGATGAACTGATTCGATTTTTTTCTAAAGTCAACGCACAGCAAGGTCAAATGTCGGAACGTTTTTTTTTACTAATAGCTGTCATCAAGTTTGAAGGATATTTTAAGGATAGTTCTATTAGTAACAAAACAAAAGAAGTATTAGACTTGGTGGTGGTGGTGGTGGTGGTGGTGGTGGTGGTGGTGCTGGCATCAACTTTCACTTTCACACCAGATTTGGCTATACATACAGTCCCCTTCAAAAGTATTGGAACACCAAGGACAAATCTTAGGGGTTTTTCCCATACACTGAAGGCATTTGGGTTTTGGTTTCAAAAGATGAATATGGACGACAGATCAGAATTCCAACATTCATTTCAGGATATTTACATCTAGATGTGACTAAACAACAAAGAAAATGCCACCTTGAGTATCAGACTTTGACTTCATCGTTTAGGAGAGCAAGAGTATTGGAACGCCCTAATTTATAACGTAAATGACACTTACTATTTGCTTCCAAACTTCTTGCTTGCAATGCCTGCATCAAAGCCACCCACTGAAATCACCAACTTTGTGATGTGGGCAGCATTTTTTTGTAAATCTATGCTGCAAACCTGCGGCAAAACACAATCTGAATTTTTTTCTTGTTAAGACTGACTGAAAGACATTCTTAAAGATAAACACAGTCTATTTAAATATTAAAATCGTTTTTCTTTACATTATTTGATTTTGTCAAATCGGTTATTATTCGATAATCAAAAACTGTCAACGCTTCATAGTTTAGTGATAAAAACACTAAATTTGTCATGTCACCTGATCACTGTGTTCTGCTGTCATAGCTAAGCCTTTCTATCTGTCAAGCTATATGCATGCTCCTGCTGCCTGATGTGATATAAGCACCAGATTCTGACACTTCTCCTGCTGTGGCTCCTCTTTGCCCTTCCATCATGATTGATCCTAATATTCGACTCTGGCTGTCTTCCTTTGGCTTCTTCATCTGGAACTTTCTGCACGTCTGACTCGCCTTCTGCTGTTTGGGATAATCTCACATGGATACCCTAAAGCTTTTCACTTCTCACAAACAGCTTATGTCTCATCTTCCTGTTGCAGTCAATTATTTAAGCCGATACTGTAGACTTGCCCACAAAAGCTTTTAATCATAAACACCTCCGTGAACCATTTCCCAGGACTCCAATTCATAATATAAATAATTTATCAATACTGTAAATTCATAATCACTATCAAGTGTCTCTTCCTCTTGTAAGTAATTTTAACAGTCTCTCACTGACTAGCCATTTTCCTAACCCTAGGGAATACTAAATGCCTACTTAAGGGCCATCCATTACTCTGTTAGGTCATGTGATGCTTGTAAGATGGAGGTGCGGAAGGAACAAGGCAAACGAGATGTAGATGTCAGGAGCCCACACATCAGCGGTGGCTCATCCACTGTGCAATTTCCAATGTCAAACCTCAACAAATCCAATTACCTCATTTGAGTGACTGATAATTGAAACTATTTGAGAAACGAGGACTGAGTTCAATTGATTTGCTTGCCTAAATGTCACACAATATTAGGGTGGTGCAATGACCGCCCCATTTCACTCTAAAGAGTTAGTATTGCACCTAGTGGTCAAAATAGGAGCTACAGCATGCACTAATAGAGAGCTATTTGAACAGGAATCAAGCTGTCCCATGCTCTGAAAGTTTCATGAAAATGTAGAATCACTCTCAACTCACTAAAGAAATACTTTTGTAGGATATTTGGATCTTTAATATTTTGACTAAGGGAACTGCATGCTTTGAAGCTGCTCCTTGTTGATCCTAGTAGCTGCTTTCCCGTAGTTTGGCAAGTGTGTATTTTTATGATTTCACATTTCCACGTAAGGGGAAGTCAAAATATGAAAAGAAAAAGTTATAAAATGTTGGAAAGTTTCTTCCTTGTGTCGTCTCAGGACGTGTTGCTTCTGGCTCCCTCAGTAATCTAAAAATACAATTTTTGTGAAGCTGAATGTTAAAAGCGTTTTAGAAGAATGAATTGAATATAGACCATAGGATTTTTACTTTTCAATTCAATATACATCACTGTCTATAACTCCACCCATATCATAACTGTTTACATTGCTGTTTTTTGCACATTTGCTGCTGTTGCTGTTTTGCACACATTTCAAACTGCCACCAAGAGCTGCTATTACAGAAGAGTATATGTTTACAAGAAGGCTCTTTGTTTGCAGTTCTCTTATTTTTGCACATTGTACTGTATAACATATTATACAGAATGTATACTGGTCGCTATTTTGTGTACCTACCCTGTACTGTTTTGTTTTGTATTGTCTGTTTGTACTGTCTTTTTATCTTGCACTGTTTGCACATGATGCACTTTATGTGGCTTGGACAACTTCCTTTCAGTCCCTAGCTCTGTGTTGCTATGTAACTCTGTGTTGTTTTCTGTAGCACCAGGGTCCTGGAGAGACGATGTTTCATTTCACTGTGTTCTGCGTCAGCTGTATATGGTTGAAATGACAATAAATGCTTCTTGACTTGACGTGACTTGACTTGTATGGGTGCATAACTGTAAAGCAGTGGGCTATTTAGGGCTAAAATCAGATGAACAGACTTGTTTTGTTTCGGCAAATGTCTGTAATTGAGACAGCTTCCATAGGTTTAAGTCTGTAGTGTATATATAACACTGAACACTGTAAGCATTGATACACACAGTTCTGTTTGACTATACAGCCTTCAAACTGCAGAAGAGTAATTACTTATAATCCTACTATCTTGTGTCAACCTGCTTCCTTTCAAGGATTCTTGCTGATGGTGTATTTTCCTTTCACATCTGTAGTGTTTATTAGGTATCGAAACTTCACACCAAGTGTAAAGTTGTTCAGTTCTATGTATTCTATTGGAATAAAACTGAATGAAATCCCGGCCAGAAAAGAAGATAAGATGAGGCATGTGGTAACTTGTCAGGAGCAGTGACTTTGTTGCTGCTCGTCATTTAAAGGGACGCGTATAAATACATTTCTGGTTCATATGCTTCCTCTCAGGCACTTTGTGTTAACATAATATAATAAGTATTTCTGCCAAGTTGATTTGTGTGCCAAGGAAATAATGACAGTTTAGAAATGTTCTTGTCATCCTTCCCCCTCATTTTTCTCATCTCTCTTATGCAAAGTCCACACTGCTCTTTCATGAGCTATCTCTGAGGATGTCATGTGGTGCACTTCCTGCAGTGTGTACCCAACGCTTCATCCCACCATCACCACCACCACCCTCCTTTAACAGCTATTTAGTGAGCTTTGATTTGCTTGCTTTTATCAGGGATGTGCTTCATTAAACAAGAATGCTACAGTTCAACTAAGGAGACATGTAATTAGCCAAGGCCTTTCTGTTTCTAATAAGAACTCACCATTCAGCACTCTCGCCCTCTCTTCGCATGGAAAAAAAAGGCCTGATGAATAATGAAATGCTTAACACAGTAGTGCAAATATAAGAGAAAAGGTCCACGTAGCAGCTGTCATATTAGCTGAATTTTTTCCAAAGAAATGGCAAAAACTCTTTAACAAATATAATTGCGGAAGGCAGCGAAGCATTATGTTGTGCAAACTGTTCACTTTATTTTAACCAAATACAGCTGACATTTACAACAGTTAATAGTGCACATAATATTGAACATTTGTAAATAAATTGAATAAATACATTTATTTGCAACTCATAATATTGAAATCAAACCTTGATTGATTGATTTCTAGAACTTTCTTTAATAGCTCCTTATCCTTCACGCTGCTATATTTGGTGGTGTATTTGTGTCACTGATCACTATGAACCAGAAGGAGGATTTTATGGGGGGTGGGGTGTATGAAAATGAGCTTAATTAACTTAAAGATGTTTCCATTTGTCTGGTAGATTATATTTAATTATTTTTATTACATGTGAGCAGAATGAAGACTTACTGGAGAAGAAGAAAACCAAACAACTAAACCACATTTCTTTGTCACTGGTGGCCTTGTTGAACCAGTATTTGCATCATTACTTGGGAGCATTAGTGTTAGTCATCAGACGTCACATAGTTAGTTCAATAGAATCTGTGTGCAATTAAGGTGTCACAAATACACCAGTTTCTTGGAAGATCCCAGTGTGTGAATCTCAACAAACAGCTTGATGAAAAGCCAAGGAGCTAATTACACAATAATTCACCAAACAAATGGGGTGCCACCCTTAAGCTTACACCTTTTTTTAAAAAAAAAAATTTTTTATTATTTATTTATTTATCTTACTTGGTGCACATAATGTATCTTTACGGTATTATTCTTATGGCCCTTAGGGTCTGATTTATCATTTTTAAATCTACACTACATTCACTTTCCTATGTAAAAGATACACACCTTGAAGTAACAGTGTATACCATAAACACACCACCTACACACTCACTGTCAGTTCAACCAAGTTATAAATGATCACAAGCACCACAATACCCTGAGAATTACAATATAAGACTGTTGACTCATAAACTAAAGCTGAATCTAACCAGCAAGCAGATGAGCCACAGAGGGAGGAAAAAGAGCACAGATGCTCAGTTCTCAAAAGTGATATTATAAGGCTTATGGGTAATGGGATGCTCAAACCAAACATTTAATCAACTTAAGCCTGTCAAAGTCGGTTAGCTTTGGATATAAATGAGTAATTAATAGGGTTGCAGCATCCTGCCAGACACGGACTCTGAAACCTCTAAATCCTCAGGTGCTACAAATATCAGAGTAATTGGGTCCATTGTGTTCTTGACTGGGAACTGATGGGCCTGAATTTTGTCAGACAGGTAGACACAACTACTCTCTAGCTGAAACTTCAACTTTCATATCAAAATAATGAGAACTACTAACACTAACGTGTGATGTCGTGCTATTTTAAAACAGTGGTTAACACAGAACCTGTCAGCTTTACTTCTGTAGAACATGCGGTCATGACAGGAGTCCAAAGGCAAAAAAAAATAAAAAGTAAAGAGTCAGTGTGAGTTTGTGTAATAGGCTGGTTTTCTGTACCAAAATGATGTAATGACACTAGAAAGACATGCTCCACACTGGGGTAAAATGAGAAGGTATAAAACTTCACCAGGTGTGCTAAAAAAAAATGGTGTACAAAAGCTCGCAAACGAAGAATGACAGAGAAAGGAGATATTTACAGTGGCCGAGAGGTGGAAAATAAAATAATAAATCCAAAAATTAAAAAAACAATAATAATTAAATTAAATAAAAAAACCAAAAACTCAATAACAAATCCGAAAAATAATAACAAATCCGAAAACAAAATAAATCCAAAAACTCAATAACAAATCCGAAAAATAATAACAAATCCGAAAACAAAATAAATCCAAAAACTCAATAACAAATCCGAAAAATAATAACAAATCCGAAAACAAAATAACAAATCGAAAACACAATGACAATTTAGACAAACCAGAAAAGGTAGGTATAGATTGCGAATGGAATTCTTACCACTGATTGGAAGAGGATCTGTCACTCAAGATATACAGGAAGTACAGCAGGCTGCAGTAGAAAGTTGTTGCGTTTGCAGTTTTGTTATTTAGTCTTTGGATTTGTTTTCAGATTTATTGTGTTTTTGGATTTGTTTTTTGTTTTTTTATGTTTCTGGATTTATTGTATTTTTGGATTCTTTTTTTTTTATTATTATTATGTTTTTGGATTTGTTATTTTGTTTTGCACTTCTTGGCCACAGTAGATTTGAATAGAATTCTCAAAGCTATAATAAGCATCGTTAGAATAACAGTAATAATAACAATAATAAATCAAATTTTATTTATTTATTACAATTATTTATAAATATAATTGTTAGATTGATTGGGAATTAATTTAACAGCACATATAATGTATCTGTGTGTGTGTGTGTGTGTGTGTGTTCCTTTTAGCACTTTAACTTTAAAGTGTCAAATCAACATAATCATCAAATTTAATGTAGAACCTCTTTACAAACCCCTTTTTTTATTTCAGAATACAGCACAAATCGTTTATAATAAATACATACCAATGCTGGAAAGAAAAGATTTATAAAATACATACAGTTGTAAGCAGAGCATTCTTCTATAAGTACTTAAATAGCTTTACACAATAGCACAGTCCTTCAATCCGTCGTCACCTCAAGGTGTATAAGGGGCTGTGGAAGAGAGACAAAGTGTGCAAAGTGTGGACCTTATGGAGGCCCTAAGAAACAGTGAAAAGAAAAGAAAAAGTAGAAGAAGAAATCAAATGGTAGAAAAAGAAAAAAGGCAGAAGAAAGGAAAATGGTACAAAAACAGATTTGTGATCGAACTCCTCTAATAAGTGTACTGCAATATAACAGCCTTAAAAAAGTGACATGCATTTCTCGTTCACTTAATCAACAGAAAGATGACATTAAATCAGTGAAACAGCGAAAATGTATAAGGATAAACTCAGTAAAGTAATGACATTAAAAGAGACTGTCTTGGTTTCACTGCGTGATTTCACAATGTTAGAGGTCACACTGTTACATTTCTTTCTTTCTGTTTCTCTGACTCACTTATTCTGTGTGAACACTTAAATAAGAGTATACCGAGTTTCCATTTTCACTCCTTTACAGAGGTGAGGACACTTTATACAGAGATGTGCTTCTCGGCGACGGAGTGCTATGTTCCCTGGCCTGATTCATCACGTCCACCGAGCTTGACACACACTTCTCAGGAACCTCAGAGGAATCCCTCTCTCCTTCCAAATCTCCTCTTCCACGGATCTCATCCGTCATGGGCAACGTACTGCTGGCATCCTGCAAAGCAAAGTCTGATGTTATTGTTGACAATCAGCATCTTGGGATACAGACGATGACTGCAGTTTTTTTTTTTTTGGAAACTCAAGAAAACCTATTGATGGCGCTCTATTCGTCAGTAAGCAATTATGGAAGCGCCACTCTTGATGGATTGGCTCTTAAATGGAGAGGAGATAAACATTAACACGAGACAAACCACTGAGGCGTAATCAAAGTTGGTTTGAATGTAGGACTCAAAACTTTTTCCCCAGAAAAAAAGGTCAATTTCAGACAGCTGTCAAGAAAGCCTTGCATAATTTATGAGCGTAGAAAATCAGTGCAGTAAAGCGCTTATACTCTCCTAATCTCATCAACTTCTCATTTAACAGCATGATCATGAGCGTGATTCAGATTACTATTAAAAATCAATACCGCTAACAGTTACAGTTAAAAAGATAACTAATGAAAAGTTACTTTAATTACTGTTAATTAGGAAATTCATAATGCTAGTATACGCAAGTACAAATAAGGCTAGATATAAGTGATGAAGACAGAGAGAGAGAGAGAGAGAGAGACAGAGAGAGACAGAGAGAGAACTAGAGTGTTTATTAAATAGAACAAAGGTTCAGGAGAAGAGGAGGATAGAAACATGGCAATCAATGAATAGACAGCCTCGCTTGAGTGAGACACTGAATAAGGGAAGGCATGTCAATCATACACATACACACACACACACACACACCCCTTAGTATCCTTGTGTAGACCAATAATTGACAGCATTATTATTGCAGCTTTCCTTAACCTTAACATGTATCCAAGGACTCCTGCTACTATTTTAAAAAACATACACACATTTGTTTTAGTATCCTTGTGTGAAACAACAACTGATTATTAATGCACATACAGTAGAACCTCGGCATACGAAGGCTCTCCCTTTGCCTAAGCATACATCGATGCATAATCTTCTCCTTGGGAACTGCAATTTTGCAAGAAATCGGCATACAAAGCATTTTCGACATACGAACCAAACCGAACAAATTCTGTTTCAAAGAGTTCACCCACGTTACCAATGTTGCCTTAGGCATGTGTTCAAAAGCTATATGTGATTTTTTTGCTCATTTTTTGTTGACAGATTGGTGGTGTGGGAGGTCTGTTCTGTTTTTAGCCCAAGCTTAGTGGTACAACTTCCTGCGAGGACCCTTGACCCTTGGAAATTAGTAAAACTGGTAATACTGGAATGGATTATCTGCATTTATATTATTTCTTATGGGACAATTAGTATCGCAATATGAATTTTCACCTTAGGAACCTGCCTCCAGCACGAATTAAATTCATATCCCGAGCTTCCAGGGTATCATTAAACTATTAAAGTATCTAAGGAAGAAAGTAACCAAAGAGGTTATAAAAATAAAATAATAAAATAAAAATACATTTTAAAAAACCTGCAGTCCCATGTCCCCATAAGATCAGATGTCAGGTATTCTTATCCTTAGGGACATTTGGCCTCACACACACACACACACACACACACACACACATGAACACACACACCCCTTAGTTCTCCAATACATATGCTAAGCAGTCTAGGTCAGCTGTGCTTCATCAGAATTCCAAATAAGCAAATTTATTACAGCACAGTGAGCAAGGTAAGAACACAAATAGTCCAAGAATATGAGAAATTAAATAGTGCTAATAAAATATAATTATATGAAAAATGGTAATTAACATCTGATGAAATGAGCCACAATCAGTAAGCAGAGAAGAATATATTAAAGATAAGGATGAATAAGGAATTGTAATGGTTTGTGGTTTAAAAACGATTTCATTCAGTTGACTTGCTTCATCCAGCTCAGGGTCATGGTGGCTCTCCAAGCATATCCAACACACACACACACACACACACAATTTTTATTCATTCATTTATCTATTAAAAAGTTTGATTTCCATTACAATCTCTTACTGTATACAAATCTATATCTGTATTGTGTACAATCCAGAGAAGAAAAAATCATTCAGACTATTCTGTCACTCAGGCCCTCTTGAGTCCACAGGATTTTCATTCACGCTAAACCTATAGTGCTCTTCTGGATCAATAATCAGGACTGATGTTTAATCTGCTGTGTTCCTACTAGGAATGCATTCATGCCTCATGTTATCAAACATGAACAGATGTAGGGATTATAATAATAATAACATGCATGCATGTGCACTTTTAACCCAAGAGTGCTCCAAATCTATTACGATTACGTGGGCATCTTGATGGTGAATAGTCTTAGCATTTTATAATGTTTATTAGGTGTTCCTGGCATGACATAAGATCATCTTTTTCAATTTAAACATGATCAGATATTCAGTGTATGTGATGCTTCAGCAGTAACAGGCTTGTAAAGTGAAACAAATGCCCAGTGTTTTAAATACAAGGACAGTGAATAAGCCCTTAAATACAAAGATGGAACATTTTCATTTGTTTAGTACTTCACAATAGTGATTATGATCATTCACACACACACACACAACACACACGTACACACGTACACACACACACACGTACACACACACACACACATTATCTATTACTTAATATAGCCAATTAGTTAACCATTCTCTGTAACACTGAATCATTGTAGAATAAAAATCTTTCTACTGATACACAATAGAATGAAATGTATAAAATAATATAATGGTTCCTACGATTTTGTGCAGTATTATATAATCCATACTGTGTAATATCTTCTTCTGATGCTTTGCCTTTCAAGAAACCCAAAAACTTCCTCAGTGGAACGAATTGAGGATCAAAGCGTTCGCAAAGTCTGGCTTTCTACTCAGTCTTCAAGCTCAGGGCAACAATCCAAATGAATAAAGCAGAGTGATGAATAAATGGTGAGGCAAGACTTTGAGAGAAGATGCTTTCTGGTTTATTTTGTATATTTATCTGCTTACATTGGCTAAGGCTTTTTACACATGAGCAATACATCACGTTACAGGAACAGGTACGAGGTTGTAGGAAAATCTGCCGACTGTATTTCAATAAACTTTTTGTTTTGGAGCACAACTAGGTTTTGCAAATATATCCTGAATGCATTCAATTTTCAAATACGCCAAATGTATTACTGTCCATTTAGTTTCCATGGCAAATTTAATACAGTCCTAATTGCTGATGATGAGGAGAGGGTAACATTTTTTAATTAATCACAAACCCTCCATCTCTGTATGCTGATTTCCATTTTAATGGGAATGCCATCAGATCCAAGCTGGGAGGACATTTTGTTATCACAACCCTACATCTTTTTCAAATGACCCTCTACTGACAAAGTCATAAATATGAATGACTCCTAGTTTGTAGACTGGTTTTACAACAACATGCTGACAGAATTTGGCTGAACGGAGACCTTTTTTTTTCACTCAGAGAACAATAATTGTGGCGCTGTTATGACTTACTGCCTACAGTTTGTGTAAAATGTCCATGAAAATAAACACAGTGATTAAGATGTCAAAATACTTGCCGTTTCCTGGTGGAGGACAGCTCTTAAAAGCTCAGCACTTAGAAAGTCAAGGTACATGCTTGTATCACTGAGACTTAGTGCCTCGAGACATCACCAGGACATGCCTATTCAGGATTGGGGATCATGCTGAAAAAAAGCCATGGATTTACACAACAAATGTCATCATTTTGGCTGCATCTGCTCACGTGGATAGCTGATTTACCAATTTAGTCTCAGTTTCCACTCACTAAAGTCAGTACTACTGACCATAACAGAGCACCCAGGTCACTGCGTTATTTATAAAATGCTAAGGTGTGGTAGTATGTTCATTTAAGCCTTTCCATGTATGCATAGGCAAATTGAGTATGGTCTTAAATCAACAGCTTTCACAGAACCTCCCGTTTAAAAATAAGGGGGAAAAGCAATATTTTCTGCTTCAAATATTTACTCCAGAAAGAGAGATAAGTCTCCAGTCAACTCCCTTTCTCAGATCAAGCAACAACAATCCCTGACCTTATTAGCTTTTGAAAATAATTTTCAAAATATGTACAGTTTAATTGTTTCAGTTTATTTTTTTTATTTTTTTGCCACTATAAATTTTGTACAATCCTGCATACAAGATAATTTCCCTAGAAGAGCCATTACAATACAAATCCCTTCTTTCTGAGCAACCTGCTGGCCTAAAATAGTCCTAGTATTCCAATCACCCAGACAATTATATTAGTGGCTTATTATAAAATAATAAATTACTTTTTATAATTATCTTTTTTTTTCATCATTTCACAAAGTATAATATTTTTGTCTTTCCCAAAAGCTGTGAAAATAGAAATTCCATCCAACTGGAAAGAACATAACCGGTTTCAACAGTCTCGGTGAAGCCGGAACAAAGGTTTTGATGTGCAGATATACAAGCTGGAGAGAGATGATTCTGATACATCACAGAAATAGGGGCTAGATATAAGAAGGCAGGGGGGAAAAAAACAACCTAAAGGCTGACTGAGAGTATAAGTTCCTCTGGCATTAGGATTTCTATTAGATGCTGTGTGATGCAGTGAAGTGAGGAAGGGATGTCCAATCTTACCCTGAAACCACACATGCCCGAGTTGGTGCAGGTCTTCATTCCAACCAAGCCACACCTGAGTCTACTGAAAGCCAAGATCAGCTGATTAAACAGGTGCAGTCAGGTGTGGCTTCTGCTTGATTGGAATGAAAACCTGCTCCTACACCGTCCGAGAACAGCGGACATCTCGGTTCCAAGGCATGTAATATTAAGCTGGGTCCTTACATGAGCGTTTGATCATATTAAAATATGATCAGTGGCATTGTTCAACATTATTGCTATTAATTAGAAAACAAAGCGTCTAGCTTTATATGTTTAATACATCTGGCTTGTAATTCTGACTCTGAGCTTGTTGCCTAATGTGCTACAGTAGGGGATAAAAACAGCTCCTAGTTGGTGTATGATGCTTGCCACCTTTGAAGAAAATTGCAAGAAAATGCATTGTAAGTGTAAAGGTCACACCCGGATCTACTGCTAAACTGACTCCTGGACTCACTTTCACTTTTCTTGTGTGTGTGTGTAATATATACACACACACAGAGAACTCATTCTCATCTGGTAGTCAGAGTGTGTGTATATATATATATATATATATATATATATATATATATATATATATATATATACACCCCATCACTCTCACTCTCAACCACTTTAATGCTTTGTCAATCCATATTATGCATCTCAGAGCCTTCCATCCTGCATCATTCCTGTGGTTCTTGTTTGTTTTTGCCTCTGACTCTACTCTAGCTGTATTGCACTGTTTGCTTGTGTATTGATCCCCTGCCTGTTTAATTACATGCTTTGCCCGCCTGTTGATTTGGTTTGTCATTAAAAAAAGAAAGAACCCACTTGCTCCTACATGATTGGCAGATTAGATGACTGTAGGAATGTGCAGGTGTGAAAGTATTCCTAATAAAGTGGACAGTGAGGGTGTATTCTATAAATATTATGATATAAACATCATAAAATACCTTTACATGGAGGTTGTATTATAAATAATTTTTAAAAAATTGTCAGACTTGACAGATTGACAGACTGATTATTTCAGGACAAAACAATTACAGATTAAATATATTAAAGATTGTAGTCAAATCCTTCTCGTAAACCTAAACTGCAACCTTTTTAGAATGACCTTAGACCAACCCGAATGGTAATTAGAACAAGACTTGCTGCCTCCCACAGACCTGTGCTGTTCGAGGGAGGCAGATCACAGAGATTTATAGCATGGGAGGGACTGCAGTATCCAGATATAACCAGCAGAATTCTTACTAATAGGAATCTTTCAGCAGCAGTCAAAATGCCCTGCAGTGTTCATAATGGTTGTCTGTTATCACTCATTCTCTATGTTGTGTGCTGCTAGCTGAGAGAAGGGTTCAATAGATCAGAGGGTTGGGTATTCCAGGAAGTCATGGGCTGATGGTGAGGTGTGTATTATACATGTGTGATACTGGCTGGAATGGTGAGCCTAAGGTGCTAAGGAAAACAGAAGCAAGGCCATTCTAACTGGATCTGGCCAAGTAAAGTAACTGGATCTAGTCGAGTAATTGGATCAGGCTATTCTAACTGGATCTGGCCAAGTAAAGTAACTGGATCTAGTCGAGTAATTGGATCAGGCTATTCTAACTGGATCTGGCCAAGTAAAGTAACTGGATCTAGTCGAGTAATTGGATCAGGCTATTCTAACTGGATCTGGCCAAGTAAAGTAACTGGATCTAGTCGAGTAATTGGATCAGGTTATTCTAACTGGATCTGGCCAATTAACAAAAACGGATCTGGCTAAGTAAAGTAAATGGATCTGGCCAAGTAACTGGGTCTGGCCAAGTAAAGTAAATGGATCTGGCCAAGGAATTGGATCTAGCTAGTTATTTTAACTGGATATGGCCATTCTAACTGGATCTAGCCAATTAAAGTAACCAGGTCCAGCCAAGTCAAGTAACTGGATCTGGCCATTCTAACTGGATCTGGTCAAGTAACTGGATCTGGCTATTCTACTGTAAATGGATCTTGTCAAGTACCTGGATCTGGCCATTCTAATTGGATCTGGCCAAGTGACTTGTCTTGAAAATAACTTGCAGCATATCTTGATACTTGAAGGTGAAAAAGGTTAAACTGTGCTGAGCTTTTGTTGGCCCAACATGTTTTAAACTACTAAACATTAATCCATATGGGATCATCATCATCATCCTCATCATCATCATTATTATTATTAGTAGTAGTAGTAGTGGTAGTATTTATTATACCTTTAACAGTGAAGTAGATTTTGAACCAGAATTTGGAGCCAAATTATGTCATTTTCAGAAGTAGTATAGTAAACTATACAATACTTCACATGGAAATGAAAATCAAAAAGCCTGCTCCAGGTAGAATACTACAGTATATAGACAATTTGACAAAGATGAGAATAAGAAAGTTTCAAACTTCATGCACTTTATCGGCCATCTGCCTGTGGCCAGGCTGTAGTGCTCCTGAGACTGTCCTGGAGATCAGACAGGGCCATGTGGGCTACCATGAGTGCCAGAAGAGAGGTCCATCCATCACCAGCACAGTCAAATGAAATCCATTTAAATCACTCTGGTCTCTTGTGTGTTTTATTTTGTATGAAAACCTCTTGGGTTTAAGTTAGGGGAATAATAAATTAAAACGTGAAAGCCAGAAACCCATGCATGAAAGTTACTGAGTTGCACTAATAACTAGAAATGTTTATAGGAACGATACAACTGATATGATAGAGTATAATAAATCAGCTGGTGCCTATTTGTGAAGTCTCTCTCTTTCTGTCTTTCACACACACACACACACACACACACACACCCCTATGGAAACTAGCCTATGTTTTTCAAAGGTTAGAAAAAAACAGTAAACAAAGGAAGTAGATTATATATGTAAGAGCACAAAAGTATATAAACAAACTTTTCTGAAGACACAAAAAATGTATTTGACATTGATACTGTAGATGCACAACACAGCGTGAGATATAATATAATATATAATGTAGATTCTTGTATTTTAACTAAATGAATTTAGGCTGATCACGTTCTGCTTTATTAATTGGCAGTTCTGAAAAAGCAGTAGCACTTTCATTTATATCTTTTGCTCTAGTTAATCCAGTAAATCCCCTTATTACCAGTACACTGCCGTCCTTTTCAACTGAGGTATGGAAATTCAGAAAACTTATCTGACATTTATATATGAACAAAGTCTGATATAAACTTAGTTAGGACACAGCTGGCTTTGTTATTAGCTGTTCCGATGAACTTATATAGAATTTTATTGGGGAAAATAACGCCTTTAAAAAGCACTTGGGGCATCTCAGAGAGCAGAAATGGGTTTGATGTCCACCATTTATTTTACAAGTAAAAAAACACACACACATTTGGGAACTTTTCTATGAAGATATTGCTCCTTGTAGGCCAGTTAAAAACTTTAGAAAGTATATATTCTTAATGCTCCGAGTGTCTACTTTCACATGAGCCATTAACCATCACTGTGGGTGAGTAAAACAATATGAATGTTGAAGTCTTACCTTGTACTGATGGTCTGTGGAGAAACTATCTTGCTGTGTCTGATAATAACAACTTTTCTCTTTGTCATCATCTAATCTTGACATCACCACGGCTGGTCTTATAACCCCAGGCTTTGTCTGGAATAATGAACAACAATTTACTGTAGTGACTTTTTTTTAATATTATTATTATTATTATTATTCTTATCCAAGTCGTTACTGCTTTGCAAATCTCATTTACAGTGTAGGGTGTTTGATGCTCATGCTGTAACAATCAATTATACTGTATGAATTTGAGTTACATAACATCCAAAGATCAAAGCTTTTCCAAGACTAGATTTGTTTTGTTCGTGACAGATTCTCAGTTTTCCTGTGCTATATTTGAATAAATGAAAATGCCTTGCAAGATCAGTCATGATGCAATTCAATACAATTCTCTATAACTGTTAAAATCTAAATGCTGTGTTTTTTTTTCCCTAATCCAATTATTCATTGCTCATTCTCACTGTTTTCCAGGAGCTCTCGAATCAGCTCTGTCGACAGGTTATTTTCCGAGCAGCTCCTTTTTATTTGCGGAAAGTTCTTCCCTGTGTGTTCATTAAATGAGTCCTCTTAAAAAATCAGAGTTTATTTCATAGAAAGACCTACCAGTGTTTTCTCAGCAGGAGCAGGAGGATGGTGATGAAAATTAGCCTAGGAGAATCAGGACACATATTTAGTTGGGGTTTTGTTTATTTGGTTGTAATGTACTGTACAATCTTTTTGGTGTGCAAGAATGACTTATTAGAAAAAGAGATTAATTCATCTGTATGGTACACTGATCAGGCATAACTTTATGAGCAGTGAGAGGTGACGTGAATAACACTGATGATCTCCTCATCATGGCCCCTGTTAGTGGGTGGGATATATTAGACAGCAAGTGAACATTTTGTCCCTAAAGTTGATGTGTTAGAAGCAGGAAAAATGGACAAGTGTAAGGATTTGAGCGAGTTTGACAAGGGACAAATTGTGATGGCTAGACGACTGGATCAGAGCATCTCCAAAACTGCAGCTCTTGTGGGGTGTTCCTGGTCTGCAGTGGTCAGTATCTATCAAAAGTATCCTGTAAGATGCGAGGTGGGGCCCATGGAGGTGAAATACTTTACCAAAATAAAATACGCTTCCACAAGATTAAAACCGTTAGGTGTTCTAATATACCTATTTTTCTGGTTACATGTGGTCTCCCCTCTCCACCCCCTGGAAATAAAAGCATGCCTACACACACACACCTTCCTGAACTGCCTGAAACAACTAAACAGATTCCAGCTGACTTGTTTTTGGCAATAGACCAAAAAGAATTACTCTTGATAGAGCATCAGTGTGTGAATAAGGTCACCGGTGCAAGATTCTCCTTCACTGCCTGAAATTAACCTCAATCATGCTTATCTAATTTTTGGCACTATGCCCATTTTTTAATTTACTTGACTCAATCAGTGTTAGTCAAAAAATTTGTCACATTTCTTTTTCCATTCAGACGTGCTCCTGCCGGGAATTACATTCACTACCAAGATGCTGGAAATGGCTGTAGGTGCTCTTTTTTCTGGCTGCTCCTCGTCTGTATTGCATAAACCATTCAGGAATTTTCAGCCTTCTTATAATCAGTCTCTAATGAGTAGGAAAACCAGCTGTACAGTTTCTATGCCACTGGTTATACTTCATTTTTCTGTCATTATTTCAGTAAAGTCTTCACCCTGGACAGTGCCATGGTTTATCTGGAGCCTATTGCCAGGAAACAGCATGTAAGTTAAGCTTATGATACACCCTGATGGGACACCAGTCCATCACTTGGCATCATGCACACACCCATTTACAGCTTTGATCACAGCCAATCAAATTAGTCTCAGGTTTTCGTGAGATGGAAGGAAACTGGACAAGGAGAGGATATGTAAACCTTACAAAATATAACCCAAGATGAAAACAGGGACCCTGGAGCTTATACACACTGTGACACTGTACTACACTTAATTTGTATCTGTTGGTTGGTTGTTTTTCCAAAATTCTAAAAATTTCCAAAATTCTAGAAAATTGTACAGAATAAAATAATATGATGTGTGGGGTGTCCCTACAGACACACACACACACACACACACCCCTCCAACTATATTACACCCAACAGCAGACCCATTAGAAGAATTATTTCATTCTAATATTTATGTTTTATCAGACTATTCAGTATTATTGAGTCAGCTTTATCTAATGACATCTTAAAGGAAATCAAATACATAAAACAACACTTTATATTATATCTTTGCAATACTATTAGCACTTACTATTTTACTGCTGACTGTCAGTGATACTTGCTCATTTTACAATTTATATTAAATATAATAAAGCAGGACCTTTCTACAAATGATACTAAAATAATAATACAGGAAGAGGATGGTTCCTGCTGCATAAAGCAGAGCTCTTCTTGCAGTTTTTAGTTCATTCATGTTAGTACATTTCTGGTATTTGGCAGACACCCTTATGCACAGCAACCTACAATTTATGTTATTTTATACAACTGAGCAGTTGAGGGTTAGGGTCCTTGCTCAGGGGCCCAGTAGTGGCAGCTTAGCAGACCTGGGACTTGAACTTACAACCTTCCAATCAGTAATCCAACACCTTCACCCCTAAATTATCACATCCCCCAGTAACAGACTGCTATCTGCTCTTAGCGTGAAGCGATCTCTGAAATGAAAGGACCCATCTGCACACATGTTTATATCTATGAGCCACAGAGAAAAGACATAAAAAAGTACATGCATTAAATGAAAAACTTATAAGCTTTTTATTCATTTAATGACAGTATTTTGCACTTAACAGCTGCATTAGGGTGTAAAAGCAAAAAAAAAAAAACAGGACAGATTATATTTTTATTTTTGTGATGCTCCATTCTCATTCCAGCACATACTCTAATTGTATGTTAGTGATATCTCGAAAAATAGGACCATAGCCATACAGCCATTGCTTACAGTGAATATTAAGAAACATTTTTATGTTCGTGTTAACAGTTAAATGTGTGTCACGTTTCAGAAAATGGTTTAGAAGTTCATCTCAGTGGATTGGTCAGAATTTTCTCCCAAAAGCATGTGCCCCATCAGAGTGCCTCAAGCATGGGTGCCTCCTGTACTGACTGGGGAGGCAGAGTTGTGCCCCAGAGGATGCCCCATAATAACACATCAAACATCAGCTGTTACTGAGGGTGGAATTTACGATATGGAATTTTCTCTGCCTACTCAGCACACAATTCAGTGAAGAGGCCGCCGAGTCCTGCTTTTCACACTTGACATAGTTCTAAACATTCCAAACCCTAGGTAAAGGGAATCTTGGGTAATCTTGTTTTTATGTTTTACACTGCTAATACTTTACCCAGGGCTTGCTAAGCATCTAGATGTAACATTCTAACACTGCAAAAGTGCAGGGCTTTATAACCCCTTAAGCATTGTGAAACGTTCCTGAAGCTGGGGTTAAAAGCAGGGCTTAGAACAACAATTACCTAGTGTTTAAAAGTCCACTTGTGGCTCAAATGTGGTTTGGTTTCCACTTCTGATCTCACTATTTGGCATAAAACCTTTGCAATTTCGTCTTAAAATAGATCAATTGTCTCAACTGTTTCTGCTTTAAAAAAGCATTCCACTTTAAGAAACCCGCTAATCATTTTGTGTAAAGGTCATCTGAATGGCACAAAGGATAGTAGTGGAGCTCACCTGTTTAAACACAGATTGTCCACTTGGTCATTTGGCAACGATATTTATATCATACTGTCACATTGTGACTTTGCTGAAGCTCTCGGCATGCATGTGAACACGTGTAAGAATGTGTCCTGGTCAGTGTCACCACCCCCAAAAGGCATCTTGTATTTACAAAAGCCACAGTTATGTACACCTACTGTTTTCACAACTTATGTCACATTTTAATGCTAGGAATGCAATGGTTCAGCTTCTAAAGAATTAGCAATTTTGTTAACTTACGTATTTTGTTTCTCGTCCTAAAGATCTTGGTGACGGTGATGGTGTGAGTTTCTGTGGGCAAATGTGGAAATTGTAAGATTATATTTCCATTTAAAATTCTAAAGACTTATTGGTATATTGTATCTGTAAGTTTTCAGTGCAACCGCTTTATTTCTCAACATTTATAACCAACGATTTTTCTTGTCAGTTGCTATTTTTGAGATTATCAGATAATATCAGACCTGGGAGTTAATTACACATTAGAAGAATGCAAAGTGCTGCACATAATTATGAATGGCTTCTGAGGCACGCTAAATTACACACCCGTGTTGTCTCAGATGCCACAGACTTCGGGGTGAGTTTAGCAGGGCTCGATGCTTCCTGAAAGAAATTGTATGAACATGTCACAGAAAGCATACCACAGTTTAGCGCTAAATAGTTCAAAGCCCAGGTACATTTGGAGTGTAGACAGATATAGATTAGCTTACTGCTCGGTTTGAGTCCTTTAATACTTCATCAATCACTTGATACAGCTCTGTGGACTGCTGTCGGAGCTGGGCAGGGCTGCACATCTACACACAAGAAATACGGTTCAGTGGCCTCAGAATTTCATTCTAATTTCTAGGAATCAAGGATTTGAATTCAATTAACAGTACATGTATAATCTAGCCATAATTCCTGAATTCATACTACTGAATTAGTGACAAACTAAAAAAATGTACTAATAAATTATAATAAAAAGCTAACCTTAAGGATGTGGATAATTATTATAAATCCATGCATGAATAACAACCACCTGTTTGTTAGTTTTTCATTTCATTTCATTGTCTGTACCGCTTATCCAATCTATCCTCAGGTCACAGGGAGTCTGTGCCTATCTCAGGTATCAAGGCAGGATACACCCTGGACAGAGTGCCAACCATCACAGGGCACACACACACACAATTTAGAGACACCAATCAGCTTAGAAGCATGTTTTTGGAAACCAGAGCACCCAGAGAAAACCCACCAAGCACGGGGAGAACATGCAAACTACACACACACACACACACACACACACAGTAGTGGGAGTGAGACCTGAACCCAGGAGGTGTGAGGTGAATGTGCTAACCACTAAGCCACAGTGCCGCCCTGTTTGTTTGTTAATGTATTAATTATCACAGGAAACAAGCATGCTCTATTTGAAAGAATAAGAATTAAAGCAACGTCATTACAGATTATTTGCCTGTTTATGTGTAGCTGCCTACACAAACATCACTGAATGCCGGTGGATTACTTTTATAATTTATACTGACTACTGAACACAGAACGAAGCACTATTAATAAACACAGATCGTTGCATTTTAATCCATTTTGTGCTGTTCTTAATCCATTGTAGTACTAGTACAAGCTCTGGTTCGACTAGGGCTCCTTTACCCACATGAATGAAATGAATACAGTAACATTATTAATTAGACACTATTATTTATTGACATTTAAAACTAGTGTTCTGTACGATTATTTTCTTGTCATTGAGTGTTAGATAAAGCATGTTTGGTTTAGTTGAGCCGTTTTAATTAACTACAGTAACAAGCGTGTACTAATGTTCATTATGGTTAGCTGTTCATTAGTTTATGATTAGTGCCTTAACTCATAATTAAGTGTTAATTCAGGTGTTAGTGCATGATTATTTGTATACTGTTATTGTAAATTGTCACCCAGTTTGCTTCTGCTGTACCTGAGAATGAGGGTCCTCCCATGCAAAACTGT
Source organism: Hemibagrus wyckioides (assembly GCF_019097595.1). NCBI lineage: Eukaryota > Metazoa > Chordata > Actinopteri > Siluriformes > Bagridae > Hemibagrus > Hemibagrus wyckioides. Next base: position 27,521,522 of record NC_080712.1, on the reverse strand, counting down.
CGCTGGGGTCCAGAGGATCAATATTCTTATTAATCTCATCATCAATTGCCTTAAATGTAAAGAATAAATATTAAGAGCACTTGCACACCAGAATACAGCACCCAAAATTTCACGTGTTCACATTGGCATTTTATAATGTTGCTGTTGTATCTAACCAATTTCAAAGTTTATACTTTAACGTCTTGGTGTGTGACATTATAAGTCTCATTCTTATTCTGCTACAGCTTTAGAAAGAAAGCCTGCACTATTAAATGATATATCCAAACCAACCCAGGCAGGGGAATAAAGAGCTGGTGTGAAATTTGAGCTGTGAAGTGTCTTTTTCAGAAATGTTTACAGGCTGAATGAAGCACTTTTAAGGGGTCATTACTGTGGCTCCCAGCAGAGTTGCCTCATTCCCGATGGTGATTATTCGTCCAGATATCAAAATGTTCAATAAATCTGTTGTGATGTGGAGATGTAATGTCAGTAAACAGTGCTGAGTGTTTAGAGTACCTGTACTTCAGGGGCAGAGACCTTGCCAAATAAATTTTGAAAAAAATTAGATTTAAAAAGATGCCTATTTGTGCTTAGAATACGGTCAGATTGTGAGACAGCATCCCTGAAGATGTTGGTCTTTATCACCTACTTGTGTGCAATTCTAGACAAAGTCTAGACAAAACTCCTCATCCTGATGGACATTATCTAGCAGTCTCACAGGAGCACACCAGTAAATTGACACACATTCCCAGTTTAATTTGGGGGGAAACTGACAAATTACGTACATCAGTATAAGCTCTAAGGACATAAAGACTTCCAGGATAATTGATTCCGCCACGTTTTACACAAGATTTAGCATATCATCACACATATTTGGACTAAAAACCAAATGTTATGAACAACAAACACTAAAACCAGTCAGAAATCCTGTGTTTCATTAAACTCCTAATGAGAGACCCTTGAATTTTGCTTTATAATATCACTTATTCTAGATTTTTGCACCATTTGCACCAACGTTTAATTGTTTTTGATGAATTTATATTTAATATACAGTTAATAAAAATTAAATCAATTTATAAGCATTTTAAGGTCAACTGTAAAATGTTTAAACTTCTTGAGTTATTGTAACTATGCTAGGTTACATCATTTTTTTAGTCTCTAAGGAGTCTACTTGGTTTGTATTATAACAGTATTTTAATCCATCTTTTAACTTGGAAAAATGAGTTATTTATGCTAAATCTATCTAATAGGTAATTGCTTGAATCCACAATTGTAATCAGACTGAACAATCCAAAGATGTACTTAAACGGCAGAAATAACAGTGGATGTAGTGATGAGATCAGTAGAAGGTTCTAACTGCACAGTAATTATGCAGTCTGTCATCCGTTATAATAGTATCTCACCTGCTGTTCCTGAAGGAGTGTATTGGTTGGAATAGCAGCAAAAGCCTTGTAGGTGGACTTGATCTTGTGTGTCTGTTGGAATGGAATGATAAGAAAATAAATAGAAACACAAAAATAAATGAAATGGGAAATCTGGCACCTACACCATGTAAAGAATTGATATAGATTTTCCTAATCTAATGAAATATCTACTAAATAGACCTGCATTCAAGCTTTCCCATTTAGAAGGATTTATAAATCTGCTTTCCTGTTGGTGAATATCATATCAAATTTCTCAACAATGTGTGGGGTCTTCTTCAAGAAGGATGCCTGTCGTAGTCTGAATGCCTTTCTGCTTGTTAATGTATACAAGTAGTGTACAACAGAGCAGCATGTGTGTGAATACCACCTACCTTTTTGTTAACCCTGTCTATATGATCTGGACTGCTTTCCCTTAGGGATGAAGTAGGCGAGGAACAGAGGGAGTAAGAGGGAGAGGGGGAAAGGTGATGATAGGGAATTGCTGGAGATGATGATAATGTGCAGCGGTCTGATGTAGAAGTGCCTGGTCTTGATGAGGGAAGGACTGGTGAAACAGAAGGTGTGTTAGAGAGGTGGGTGAGGCCAGCAACCCTTGGGGAAGGAGAATGTTGAAAAACTGGTGATAGTGAATGAATTCTCTCTAGTTCTTGGAAAATTTTTGTGTTGTTTTGCAAATGAGAGCCTGATTTGACATCTGTGTACTTTGGGACTGCTGAAGCTAATCTGTCTTGAGACTGTTGAATGGGTTTGGGATCAGGGGTAAGAGATCGTTCATGTGCCATTTGCATGGGTTTTAAATCAGAGGATGATGTCTGAAAAGGTTTTGTGTTTCTTAAAATAGGAGAGGTACCATTTGATTTGTGTACATTTCCTTCCATTTGGGGCTCAGGAGAAACAGGCACTGATCTGTAGGATGATGTACCAAGCAAAAAGCTGGGGTCTGTGGATACATGAATGCCTTTTTGGGTTTGTTTGTACAGAGGTTCTGAATGAGGCACCAGTGGAGAGTAGCTTGACAAGCTTGACAAAGAGCCTCTTCCTTCTGGTGTTGGTATAATCCTACTTCTAACTGCATGCATGTTAGCATCATTTGCATTTGTTGTTTCCACTGTTGTTGAATAGAGGCATCCTTTGTCCTGGTTCTTGGGTGACACAGGCTCTGTCTCAGCGATTAAACCTGGGGGCTTTGGTCTTGCTTTGCAACTGGGATCGGTACAAGTTGTGCCTTTAGACACGCAAGACTTTGCTCGTAAGCCCACCATGGGAGGTACAGCTGAAGCTGCTGAACAGGCTAGACAGGAGGACATGTAGACTGGGCTAATGGGCCAACAAGGAGAGTATGGCCTCTTCAAGGCAGAAGAAAGGACTGGCAAACGGCCCTTTCTCAAGATGGCTGTTAATAATGACAGTTGTGTGGGTGGGGGCCTGTGACGGGCACGGGTGGACATGGGGCATGGCGAGATGCTATGTTTGTTGCAGTCGAGTATCTGGCAGGAGTTAAGTTTCATCTGCATTAGACTGGAGCCAGGAACAAGTGTGTGGCACTTGATTTTCATCACTGACGGGGAAAAAGCCCCTGACCTCACAGACGAACAGGGGGAGACAGAACCACTAGGAGATAGCATTCGGAGTGCTGACCAGCCTGGGTCCTGCTCCCAGCACTCAGAATGGATTGACTCTTTGGAAGAGAAAGGAGATGTAAAAAGTTCTACAGAACTGACTGGGCTCAGGACCTCCTCCTCTCTCTGAGATTCAGTGTTTAAATACAGCCCTGAGTTGATCTCAGCTCCAGTGTTGTGATACCCTAGCTGAGGAGACACTGGGTGTTTATTAGCAGATGTCACTAGGGCGCCAGCGCTAGGCTTTGGACTTGTGAATCCTATTTCAGCATCAGCCACAGCTGGGGTAGTAGGCAATGGGGCAACAGCTGACTTGGTAGTAGATTTATGCAGCTAAAAAAAAAGAAAAGAAAAGAAGAAAGATATAACATTAGCAGGAACAGTAAATGTTTTGGTTAATATGCACATTTCTGTTCACTAATACACAGTACCACTGGATTTTGCCTATAGCTGCCTATTTCTCATTTATTTAATCTTTTTAATACACATTAAATGCCATGATCAAATGCTCATAAATATAAGAAGCAAAGTAATAATTCAATGGTTACTTGTCCAAGATCATTGTACCCAGTAACCAACAGATGGCATTTGCATTGTAATATTTAGTAATATTTAGTTCATGTTCAGTAGCTACAGTATTTAGGTGCGTGCTAGAAAGTGCTGAAAGCTCTGCTAATGACGTTTTCTTATGGAAAGCTCCCTGTAGTTTCATCCACCCATGCATTATCTGGGCTGTTTATCCCACACAGGGTCACAGGGAACCTGGAGTCTATCCTAGGGGGACTTATGGCAGGAGAAACCCTGGAGAATCAAACCTCTAACTCTGAAGATACAAGGCAAACCACTAATCCACTGTGCCCCTGTAATTTCATATTAACTAAACACACATATAGCTAAATTCCAAACAACTGCCAGACAATTTGTAATGGTTTGAGTATAGATACAATTTCTGGGATTTCTTTATCTCATGAGGAAAAAAACAAAAACAAAGATAAGTTTGTGCTCACCTGAATTTCAGAGTGCTTGGTTATCTCTTGTTGCTTCATGTCACTAATGTACACAACCTCAGCCTTGTAAGTACCTTCTGTTTTTCCCTCTGCGGTGCCATGGTCTCCTACAGCCTGCCATGTGCACAGAATATGTTTCTAAGCCATGTAAAAACTGAAACATCACCCAAATCACAGCAACCACAATTACATGGTGGAAATGAGAGGGTTAAAATCCTGAAATTGCCAAAGCAAAATGATCCAGTTGGAATTTTTTTTTCTGGCTCACCCACTGCTTAGCTCTCCAGGAGCTGGGCAGAAGGCCATATGCTTATTATTGACCAAGGACAGAATTAGAAAGGGGAACATTTTCAATGGGAGGGATGAGTTAAGAGGGAAACAAATTACAAATCTCTAGACCTTCTATGGCCAAGATATGTCACTAACTGTGTGTTGTCCTAACCATAAACTGGATTTCATTCAACTTTCATTCAGCTTAGCACAGAGCCCTTTAATAACTTTTAATATATACAATTAATGTGCCCTATTTGCACTTTACAACCCTGAACACACCCTAAAAACAACACTGTGGCTTCTAACTAAGATGAACTGAACTGCAGAATATGAACTCTAACTGACGAATGACAAGTGACAAGCAAGCTTATGCTTGTTAGTCTTAAGGTTTGGTATTGTTCCTATAGTTTAAAAGTAGACATGTTCTAGATGCACATCATCCAAAAAAAAAAAAAACTGAAAAATGATTGTGACCTCTTGTAGATGTCATTATAGAGTGTCTGGTATACATTAATTGATTTGTGTGTGTGTGTGTGTGTGTGTGCATTGCCCTTTACGCATGCGTTTTTTCATTTTTTTCTTACCTTACTCACAGCCAAGAAAATCTTAAGCTGGTTAAGCTATGTCAATTCCTTAGAAATGGTCCTGAATAGACACATGATCAACTGAAATTTTATAATTCTCTTGTTTGTTTAGGATTTGGGAAATAAAGCCTATGGCAGGAAGATAACCTCTTCTTTCTGGATACAGTAGGTCATCTTTCTAATGACTGGAATAGCTGTCTGCAGTTTTAACAAGCACTTTTCCTCATTATTCAGATATCGCAAGCAGACTATATTTTTTATGCACTACCTGTAAATATTCTTATAAGACATTGCTAGGAAATATGGGAACATTGAAGAAGCACAGGTAGGTAGGACACCGTAAAGCTGCATTACAGGTGATCAGATACAGGTGATGAAATTTTAATTTCAATAGGATCATAAGAAGAAGAGGCTTTTATTTGTCACATATACATTACAGCACAGTGAATTAATTTTTTTAACACATGAAGCTGGGATCAGAGCTAGGATACAGCCCCCCTGGAGCAGAGAGTGGTTAAAGTCCTTCCTCCAGGGCCCAAATGCTTACCTCACTAAGTTTACCCGATCCTTTCTCTGACACTGATTTCACCCTCTTCTCCGTAGGCAGCTTTTTCAGAACTGGCAGGAAGGTAAATGACTTGAGCTTGACTGCAAATACAATGGAGACCTGCCAAAAAAAAATGGAGCAAATAACCAACATAGTCATTATGTCATTAAAAATGAATGAATGTAAAAAGAAAATCAGACACAAAACGCCCACGCTTAATAAATGAACTGTACTACAGAATGGATTGAACCGTTTCTCGCTGAACAGCTCCTAGTGAAGACCTGAATAAAATTAAAGATTCTCGGGCTTGGTTTACCTTGTACGTGCACTGAGACACTAATCAAGGGATCATGATTGCAAAGCGACGCCGCAGCCACACTTCATTACCAGGCTTCACGATTTCTAAGAAAGACATAGATCTTAACCTTTCCCAGTACTGAAGCTATGGAGGAATCCTGAAAATGTTTGACATTTCTACTTGGAATTATGATGTCAAATAACTTAGATGGAGGAGGTTCGGATGGAGTAAAAAAAATAAATGTGTGTCGAAATAAACAACACTTTTCACAACACTGTTAACAAACTCAAAGATCAATAGGCAAGAGAAAACAGCAGGTGGCTATGAAATGTTGAATAACTGCTACTTTTTCAGAATGATACAAAGCAAAGCATATTATCGACTTTAAAGCACATCACCATCACCAACCTGAAGTGACTAGGGCATTAACCAGCCTATCAAATGCGTCTCAACATGATTTTTTTTTACATACAATTTTTTAGCTTGACTGCAGTGTTCACAATTTCCAACCCTATCAGCTTGCCCTCATGATTAAATATAGAACATCTTGTTCAATTATAGATAAACATCTACTGACATGAGAAGCAGTTGCTAGGCTGCATCCTATGTAATAGGACATTTTGAATAAAGTGTTTCCGAATGATTCATAGCGCAGTGTGGTACATAGGCAGCACAAAAAGCTTTACATTATAGGAAGCAAAGTGTGGCTTCTATTTAAATGTTACAGGAGCAGTTAGGAAAGATCTACACATTGACCTCTTACGATTCTGGTTTGGTTTTTCCAGTTAGCAATTACTTGAGCAATGACTGAAATTCATAGGTAGAAATCGTCCTGTATGCCTTTACATCCAGGAAGCAGCAGGAAGAAAAAACATCATCACTGACCCAAGCCACAACATATCTGAATTCTTTCCCTCCAGCAGATGCTTCAGATCAATGTGCATCAAAACCACCAAAGAAGAAGAATAGATTCTTTCATCATTTGATCCAACTCATGAATGCTTAATTTCTCCACAAACAGAAGCAAGGCTAAGCCACTGTTTACAATGTGTGTGTGTGTGTGTGTGTGTGTGTGTGTATGTGATGTATTCCTGTGCAATATATTTTTCTTGTTTTCGGTCTACAGTGCAATAGTGGGACATGTTTTCCATTTTCAACATAGAAAATATGTGTTACTGTATATTACCAGGGTCTGATTGTCACTGTTGTTGGAATTGTCTGCACAATGTGAGAACTGAAAATTTTCAGGGGGTTTTCCCTGAAATTTTTCAGGGGGTTTTCTTACATGTTCTTGACCAACACAGCACAGTTCTACAAAAATGGCATCACTGTGCTTCACAATAATCTGCAAAAATAGATATTTCAAATAAATGAAAATGAATCATAATCTCTCCATCATTCTGAAAGTGCTGGTGAAAGCAAAAAGATATCTGGCACGAACAGTGTAAGCAATGTATCAAGGTCAACAAAGTACAGGGTATTCATCTGCCTTGGAAAGTGGATACTTGGGCTGCGCAAAGTCAAATTTGTGAGCTCAGACATGCAAGAAATTGGACGTCCAAACTGCATTCACCGAGTACTGAGCAGCTCTTGATGGACCTGGGTCAGACATTTCTGAGACTGAAATGCCAGCATGGAGATAATAGTGTGATGTTTAGTGCTGGAATAATTGGTTATGAGCTATTTGCTTCCTGGAAAGATTCTCAAGTTGACAGCAGATGCTTTGTCACATGAAATTAAAACAAAAGATGATATTCAGTCCTGCGTAGTGTGGTGGTGACACTTCCTGACTTCGAGAAGACACAAGAGTACTTAGGCATCTCCAATCAATTTAAATCCCTGCAAGAATCCATGCAGGAGCATTTTATGGGAAAAGAAATATCCATGCCTCTTGACTTTGAAAGAGGAACGGTGAGACGTAATTTGTACATTTGCATAACATAGTCTGCCATTACCTCAGTAAATGAGCTTTTATCTTGAAGGATTGAACACAGAAATCAGTTTTGTTGTTATGTAAATAAACTTTATGCAAATTGGTCTAGTGGAAAAATTGCACATTTTGAAAGAAAACACTGAACGATAGACAGCGTCATTTTGGCCAGTTGCACTTACTAAATCTAAATAAATAATCCTAATGTGCTGCAGTTTTCACTAGTCTGTTCTGCTGCTCATCATTTTTTGATATGTTGATATGATTTTTGCATAACAGCTCGACACAGACTGTAGATATCTTCGGGATCTACTTCATAAAGTCGAACCTGGGAATATCCAAGCTATTACATTAGACACGTTTAATGATCATGAAGTCACACTCCTTGTATAAGTGACAAGAAATTTTCTAATGGTCCATGTTATAAAGCTTTTATGCACCCTGAATTTTCTACCCTTTATTAGGACATTTCATCATTTCAAAGTGAAAAGTCTACGGTTAAGAATCGACATTAAGAATCCTTAAATTATGTTGAAAAAAATCATAGCAGTAAATTACGAGCACACAATAAGAGCACACAGGGCTAGTAAAAAAAATCTAACAAGGGTTCCTCTAGGCTTAGTCAAATAACATCAATAGAAGATTTAGATATAGAGATAAAATGGACAGTGCTTCTCACACCAGGGCTGTTTACTACGCTCTTCAGCTCTCTGTATTTCAACCAAAAAAACGAAAAATCAACACCAAGCCTAAATGAGAAACGTGAGCGACTGCAAAACACGACATCACTTGTAACATGTCCGAATGGTACAATGCCAAAGTTTGAAATTACATTCAATAAACTACCTATAGGTCATCTTCCATCCATCACGTTAGCGCTTGCGGACAAAAAGGGCTAAGACCTGATCATTAAATGATAAAGTAAATTTAATACGGCTTTACTTTAGGTCTAAGTGCTACACTACACATGCACATGGGAAGTACAATGCTGCCTGGTATCTACTTACAGTGTCACCTTTCTGGGAAATAAGAGCATATTTATAGGTATACTACTACTGCTTTATGGAAAATATACCACTCGAATCAGTTAGCTTTCAAATAGACTTTTAAAACATATACAGCAACAAAAGATTCAGGTTAATGATATGGGTTAAGTAAAAATATATGAGTTTCAGCCAAAGACAAACACACAGTAGCTGTTTGCTTCCTTGAGTGTTAATAAGCCAAATTTGATCTTCGGAGCGAAATAAAAATATGCTACTGTCATGAGGCTATAAAATTACTTTTATATTATTATATCAACTACTGATTTTAGTCATTACTGAATAATTCATCTATAGTTTAGCAGCTTGTTTTGTTACACATTCATGTTCACATTTAAGATTAAAACTAGCATCACTTGGCTGTACTACTGAATTTTTTTTTTTTAATCGCTTCATAACAGTCCATAGTTGAGGTTTCATTTGTCTATTTCAAATATCTAAATTTCTAACCATCCTAACATTTTCTTGACTATTTACTAGCATTCAAAGCACTGTGATGTGAGTCAGTAAAGGTAATTAAGCTATTTAAAGTGGTACTTTAATAACACTAAGTGGTAAGCAGGCAGCAGAAAAGAAAAGCCACACATAATATATATATATATATATATATGGGTATGATGATTGTGCCTATGCCTAAAAAAACTGACAATGGTTATTTTCTTTCTGAAAAAGCAGAGCAGAGAACATCTTCCCATGAGTCTGTATAATAGGACTATAAGTTGCCACTCCACTATAATCAGTTCCAGAATCATTGTTAATCCTGATACCAGTCTTAAGCAGTAATTTGCTTTCTTTACTATATATTTATCATTAACATTTTTAATGTATATCTAGGTATTTACTTCATATTGTCAAAGCTTCTGATAACTGCACAGAACATTTGTTTAAATTGTTAAAATTGAAGATTAGAGCATAATATATGGCATTTATGCATTAAGGATTAAGTCCAAAAGTCTGAGAACATCAGTAAAAATGCTTCAATTGTGCATCTTATATCAATTTAATACATAATTTTCATTATAAATAATACTAATCGACAACAACTTGAATGGAAATTAGAATTTTTCAAGTATTTTTGTATTTTTTGCTTTAATGACAGCGTGCACTCAAGCCTGCATCGACTCCACACATTGTTGAAAAAACGTATGATCCGTTTTTGCACAAATCCATTAGATTGTCATCTGAACACATGCTTCAGAACAAGAGATTAGACATGAGGAAAAGCTGAACTTTTGTACAAAGCAGATATCATGGTCAATATCACACATTAGTGATAGAAACAGTGCAGTCTTGAATACAAAAATGTACAGTAAACTCACACACACAGTATTTAGAGAGAGAGAGACAGAGAGAGAGAGATTAATTCTTCATAGTTTTGCATAATCTGTCAGCCACCACACCAGAATGTAACCAAGTTGGCAAATTTGGCAATCAATTTGTCTCACAATTGGCTGCTTCTCCATCCATCCATTTACTGTAGCGCTTATCCTACACAGAGTGGAAGGAAACCTGGAGTCTATCCAAGGAGAATCATGGCACAAGGCAGGGGACATACTGTACAGGGTGCCAACATATTACAGGGCACAACCACTCATATACTACAGTCAATCCAAAGATGCCAATCAGCCTACAACACATGTCTTTGGCCTGAGAAAGAATACCCAGAGGAAACCTTTGAAGCTAGGGGAGAAGAGAACATGCAAAATCCACACACACATACACACACACACACACACACACACACAGAGGGAGGAGGTGGGAATCAAAACCCTAATCCATGGGGTACAAGGCAAAATTTGCTAACCGCTAAGCCTGACTGCTCCTCATATCTTCTCAATGACAACTAGCTTGATAACTTACACCAGTGTCTTCAAGACTATTGAAATATTTTCAATCTATTTTTTTCTCTCACACAACAAGCTTTTAAGTGTAATAGCTCTTAAGCCTCACTTCCTCCAGTCCCCATCAGGAGCATTAAAAGGTAAATGAAAGCCCTTGACCCTAGACAATACAGCCCCTGCATTCTGAAATGATTTTATTGATTTTTTTTTTTGCTACTTCTCAGCATATCTGAAAATGGTGCATTCACTTTGGGAAGATTATACAATATAGTTCAAATTATGTTATGGGAATATGTGGCAGAAAGGTGTTGTATTGTCACAGAGGAGTGAAGTGTGTTAGCAGTAAGTTTATTGCAAAATTGTTGGGGCATAGGCCACCTGATTTAAGCATTTGGCTAAAAAGGAAGGCTATTTCTCTGACATGTATAGAGCAGCTATGAAGGGCCGTGACATTAATAAAAACCTTTTTTAATCCACTTTGATCTAAAACCGCTCTCACATTACCTCCTTGCACCATCATTTTAAAAGTCTTGTTCTCTTCCATACACTATATATCTTATTAAACTAAATGTACACTAATGACATTGCAGCATTTCAGCATAAATTGACAATTACATTGCAAAACGAATTCATTTTTTTCCATCTGGTAGATAATGAATAAGGTAATATTCCCTAATATATATTTATATATTTTATGCTATAGCCTAGAGGCTCACACAAAAGGGGGCTTGCTATAGCCTAGAGGCTCACACAAAAGGGGGCTTTCACAAGAAAGCAGAAAACACATTTGTCAGAAGCTATTCTAGCACTACAACGTCTATATAATTGGACTGAAACGAGATTGCAACAACACTCCTAACCACAACCTCACAATGATAATATTTTCCCTCTATCCAAACTTGTGAGGAAGGGTTGGTGCAGTTTGTCAGGACCCCACAGCAAGTATAAAGACAATTGTCTTGTGCTTTTTTTTTTTTTGTGATGGAAATTTGTTCATTCTTCATTGCAACATTTTGAATCAGGGTGAAAGCTACATGAAAAAGATCATCTGTGTTTTATTAATATGTAATATAATTATGTCTGCTGTAGCATTTGAAATCAATATGCGTCTCATTGTTATCTGATGAATTTAATATAATGCCACATAGTCAGTGATTTATAAGCCTGTACAGAACAATAATCAGGATCCAAATGTCACTCCTAATTTCACATTATTTCCTGGGGTAGTCAGTGAATGCTGAAAAACATTTGAGAACTTTTTGCATATTTAAAATGTCAGAAGTTTAGTTTAAAGTCATTTTTTTCACATTGTGCAAATAGTCTCTTTGTTTTCTGATAAATGCATCACTCTGGTTAAGAATAAAGGAATTAAATCATCTTGGATGGAACATAAAATAAACCTCTGGCTGCACCTTTCTTTAAAAACATGAAATTAACTGCTAGTAACTATGTGATGCAATCATGTCAACATGGACCAGAATCTTAAAGGAAGGTTTCCAACAACTTGTTCTATCCATGCCACAAGGCTTGTTCCATCTCAGTGTTCATATGGTGTTCCTAATAAAGTGTCAGCAAATGTATACCTCTATTCCTCTATTTTCCTTTAATAAAATATATTAATAAATATATATTGTGTTGATATTAAGATATTTTTGGAACACAGACATGGGATCAAGCCCAAAATTGGTCACTTTTGCAAAATGGCATATAAATAACAAACAATGCTTGACAAGAGATTGTATCTGAGATGGTAGCAGATCACCCCAGACAACTATTTTGTCTGATATTTGACCATCAATATCAACAGCACATTTTCTCATTAATACCAGCTCTTCTCTAGCTGAATATATCGGTATATGTGAATTCATCAGGTTTGACGCTTAAATAGTCACATACGACTAAATTAAAGATCATGGGCAGAGAGATAGAAATGCAATCTATTTATGAACTTAATCAAAGCTGTACATATATGACTGTATGGATGTACAGTGGCTTAGTGGTTAGCATGTTGAGGAGCCTCACACCTCCTTGGTTGGGCGTTCAGTTCCTATTCATGCCCTGTTTGTAGGGAGTTTGCATGTTTTCCTCATATGGTGAGAGGTACTCCAGTTTCTTCCCTACATTGGCATGCCTTGAAGACTAAGTGAAAGTGTGTGATTGTGCCCAACAGAGGGATGGCACCATGGCTAGGATGCCCCCCACCTTGTGCCCTGAGTCCTCTATAGTATAGATTGATGGATACATTGTGCACTGGTCATGTACACACAGATGAAAAATTAAAGAAATATCCTTTTTCTAGAATTTCATAATCAGTAAAACCAGTTCCACAAACTCAGAAGATGTTTAAAATGTGATAGACCAGCTTCTGAAATCTGTTCACATTGCCCTCAAAGCAATGCATATTAAATCCCAGTGCCGTATGGCGCTGCGCAGCCATTAAAACATTTCTGACATGAATTTAACAACCTGTTCTCACTCCTGACTCCTGCACTTTGTCAGCTGGGTGACAAATCAGTAATCTATAGGATAAGAACACCTCTGCATCATTACTTACAGGATTGATCACCACCAAGGAAGCTCTCCTCATGAAGTGCAAAACAAACCTTCACTGGAAATATTTCTGCCTGCATCAAAACCAAAAATACTCAAACAGCATGGAGTAAGTAGAGCAGTGAGATCTGATCCCTAATACCATACCGCATAATCCATACATAGCCACAGACTAATTCCCTCAGCACAAACAATTACACACACACACACACACACACACAACAATGTGATCTAATATATAACTCTTTCATACATTCTCTACCAGCATAATATTTCCTGGGCCACCACAAACCACCAGAAAAGTTTCAATGCACCTTGGAACAGATTTTATTAGTCGCTGAAAGACTATTATACAGACATGTCGCCATTCCTCCAAGAGAATAGTCCTTCAACTGCTGTTTTGATTATTGTGATAGAGGAGACCAAGATGACTTCAAAATTTCTCACATGTACTCAATTTGAGGCGGGATCTCTAGTGACTGTGAGTGCAAGAACGTGCCATTTACAGTACATCACTTTCAATGCTCAGAAGCAGCTTTCAAAGCAATCGGTGTGTCCTCACGCTCTGTGAAAGTGACGTAAATTGGATGCAATGGTAGGTAAATGGACATGGCTGAAAATAGATGTACTGACATGATCGTTTTATGTAAAACGTTCAAGTTAACGAAGGAAATGATTTTAAAGATAACGACAAACAACAACAATGTGGGTGTAGTGGTTTAGTGGTTAGCATGTTTGCTGCACACCTCAAGGGTTGGAGGCTTGATTCCTGCCTTCAACCTGGGTACATGGAGTTTGTATGTTCTCCCCATGCTATAGGGGTTTTCTCAGGATGCTCCATTTTTTCCCAAAGCCAATGTGCTTTAGGCTGACTGGCATCTTTAAATTGCCTTAATAAGTTTGTGTGCGGGCAAATGCGCCCTATGAAGGGTTGGCACCCCATCCAGGGTGTCCCCCTCCTTGTGCCCTGATTCCCCTGTGATAGGAATAGAAACCGTATAGATGGATAACAGCACATGCGATTATTCTTGTTTTGTATTGTGAGTAGTTATTAAGGCAGGAGGAAAACCCTAGAGCAAAAAAATCCTTATTGCCGAACTTCTGTTTAAAACTTCTGGACTGCTACTATGAGCAGTATACCTAAGGTTTAATTGAAGCCTACACCACAGTACTTAACTAATACATTAATCATATGTGACAGCTTGTCATTTTCTGTGGGCGCAATATACATAATATGGACAAAAATCCCTGGAGTAAGGGAATCAGTTTTAATCACTCATAAACAAACACTTAAAACTGTCTCCCAGTATATTTCATAGTGATCTGTCCGCTTGGAAAGAAAAAATTTGCTATGTTGTCCTCCTATCCTTTTCATTTACAAAGTAACCACAGAAACAAATTGAGCCACAAGCAAACAGACACAAACGAAGGAAAGTTACAGAAGACACTTTGTACTTGTCATTAGAGCTCTCGATCTCGTTCTCTCTCCCCTCTCTGTCTATATTAGGGGTCGTATCATTCCCCCAGCTTCCATTTCAAGTAACACAACTGGGCTAGAGGACTATTTTCCCAGTCTGCTGTTTGTATACTGTCTCATTGTGACCTTTCCGTGAGAACTGCACATGCACGTCTCACTGCCTACTTGATAAGTGACTCAACCCTAGACCTTTTATAACTACTATCTAAGTAGCTGCACATAAACAATACTAAGAACTGAAAGATTTTTTTGTCATTATATTCAAACAAATTTATACATAAATTATAACTCGTATGCAGAACGGCTGTTAATAAAACTACAACACTCCGAGACACCAAGCCTTCTCTGAAAAATGATGCCGACTATTTAAAATAGTGTGTTTAATGGGATAAGAGACAAACATGGCACTCTTTCAGACTTGTTTCCTAGTTCCTGCTATCGCTGATTACAGTTTTTACCGTGCAAAACCATCATTTTAAGCCCAGCAGATGCGTTCACTGAAGTTCAGCAGGATATTATACCCACTCGGCTCACACTCCCACTGCTAGGCTTTAACTACTAAAGACAACACATAACAAGCTTGGGAAATAACCGACAGAGCAATATGACAGTTATAACCCAGTTTTAACTGTCATATTGCTTTTATAGAATAAAATACATATAGAATAAAATATAAAATATATAAAATTCATATATAAATCTAAAATTATATAGAATTTTATAAAGAATTTATAATTTTATATAGAAATTATCTATATAAAATTCATATAGAATTTTAGTGACCAATTCATATGACAGTTATGAATTGGTCACTAAAACTTTAATTGGCAATTACACTGTTCATTACGGCATATTAATACGGTTACCAGCTGCGACCATAGCAACCATACTATTATATACAATGTACAATTTGCCCCTTCCATTCACAGGCATAAAATTAGCACACACTATACACAAAGCCATTAACACCTGATCAACAATTTTCACACAATTAACTAAGCGAGGACGGAAAAAGAAGCTCGTGATGCCTCACAATGGACAGAGAACACACTTCATCCAAAAATCCATCATGCAACTGAACACCATCTGGAGAAAGAGGATAGTGTCAAGAGACACCATCCTCTAAGAGACAACAGTTTATAAAGACTGTGTGTCATACAGAACTCTGGGAACAGATAAGGAATGTGGATCATGAGGAAACCGGGAAGATAAGTCCCCAACGGAGCATACCGTCGGTCTGGTTTTTTTGTCTGACTTCAGTGAGTAGCATCATAATCCATGCATGAACACGTGCCATTTTACTGATACGTCAGTTTTTTCCTTTACATATAAACTTAATCTTGTCTTGCTTTTGGATGTGTTTTTTGTTGTTGTTTGATTATAAGGTTTATCAGTCAAAAAAAAATAAATACATACCATCCCAGGTAGCTAATTATGACATCAGAAAATTACAGAATATTCACTGATATATTACTGTTCTATTTTTCAGTTCGTCAGATGCCCAAATGAATAGAAAGTTCCTTCTAATAAATCTTTACTAAAAAATGTTGAGTGATTGGGTGTGCCCGCAACACAGCTGGTGGTTTTGCGTCGGCGCTTGACAGTTTTTCTGTGAAACCAAAAGCTAAGGCATTAAAAAAAAAAAAAAGAAAGACAGAAAATTAGTGATATAAAATGCAGACTGAAGAAGAAAATGGCGTTTTTCTTTGCTGTCAAATGCAATACAATGTAACATAAAAGCAAGAAACATCCTAAAAATGAAAAATAAAAAAAGGACTAATATAATAAAGCAGGAATTTTACCAAGCACTGAAATAAATATCTAATAGAAGATCTGAGTTTATAATACAGTTGACATGTTATTTTATTGTGCTTAATTAACTCGAGCTGAAGAAAATAGTATTGTAATATTTTTATGCACTTTTCTGTGAATAAAATGAGCCGACTGTTTGAAGCCTGACCCCTGCTTTGCTTACAGCCGACTTTATTTGCTCTTAATTTTATTCCTAACATGGCCTCTGCGAACAATAGACCCTTCCTCAGACTTTCAAAGACAATAACACTATTTAATTATGTGTCCTATTTAATTATAAACACTGTTTTTATGTAAAACGCTCACATAACTTCAGAAAAGCACTAACACTAAAGTGTGAAGCCATGTCTGAATACTGATGTCTGTATTCTCAGGACAAATGTTAAACTCCAGCCCTGCATATTAATCTCTGCTTAAGGCGTTAGTCCCTTCCTGTTTGGGGATTCACACATTTAAGTATAACAAGCCCTTTCTCTGATTTCTGATTTCTCTGTGATTTGTACATCACAATTAAGCGGAAGCTGCTTCTAATATCACGAATATTTTTTTAAATAAATCAGCGAATTAAATATGATGCAGAATTCAGAATGAAACCTGGTTTTAACCAGTTCACATTACTTTTCATTTTTTTCATACTTTGTCTCATGAATCAGACACTAATCCATATTGCTTTTTGTTACATTTCTTTACAATTCTAAAATCAGCAGGCTTCATGTTTGTTAAAACAACAATAAAAGTAGAAATGATTTTCTCTGCCACACATTTTAAACACTCTGGGACTGCTACACAGCCAGATGGCTATAATATTCTTTTTACACTGATAAGCATTGTGAGTTTGTGAGTTTGAATACACATCCTAAACTTTAAAGATTAAGTTTATAGTCTAGGAATCAGGTGTGAGGATGAGGATAAATAAGCCTTTAAGTCAGAGATATGAAATGTTCCCTTGGATTAGCTATACTGTTTATTTTGAGCTATAAATTCTTTCAAATTAATTACACTGCAGATGCCATCCCTCAAATCTCCAAAAGTCCATATTTGACACATCAACAGACCTCACGCAGTTCACAACACAGATCTAAGCATCTGTCCCAGGCTCAGAGTGGAAGAGCACTATATTTGGTGTATTGAAGGTCACCGATATCGAAAGCAATCAATAAAACCAGCTGAAATTCGATTAGTGTCACAGCCGCGTAGGTTGGTTAATCTAAGCAGAATGTCACTGCTCATGGTGAGCACTCACCTTTCCTAAGGCCCCGCGTGGCTGCTCCAAGGCCATGCTGTTGGTTGTGTTGCGCGTTTGTTTGGACTTGGTGCTTTATCTACATTGCTTCACCCTCACTTCTCGGACTGCAAATGAGCTGGAGCCTCTTCCCGTCTAGATAACTATGGTGCACTGTAGGCTTCCATTTATAGGTTCACAAAAGCCACAAATAGCCTGCAGACAGCACACAGCTCTCTACTCATGCATAACAACAATGCCCGCCTGATCATCCGTCACTGGTTTACATGATCTTTTCTCTATATAAAGATTTTATTCTTATTAAACTGTGAACAACTTTGCTTCCTTTGTTGTTGATGTTATAAAACAATATGCTCGCAGTATTAAAACAAAATCTGAAACAGACTTTTGGCTGTTCATAGCTGCACGCAGAGCTGACGATCAGTTTTACTCTTGAAGCAAAGACTTTCATATCATGACCTCTTATAAATAAATATAGACTGACAAGTTAGAGAGAACAAGGAAATGAAATATTCATATTTTTACTATGAAAGCATCAGACCTGAGGGTTTGCCTGTATGTTTTTTTTTCCAGCATGTAGTATTTTATTCAATGGGTAGTTCCAGTTCAATTTGATTGGTTGAGCAGCGCTCCAATAGCACTTATATTTCTTATGACCACACTGAGACACTTCATTGTTTATCATATCATTCGCTTTTCATATAATTCCACTTCCTAGCTCGAAACAGTTAATACAGTAGTGTTAGCAACGTCATAAACATATGTTAGAAACAATGCTTTTCCGGAAATACTTTGATGTTACAAAGGAAGAAGGAACATTAATTTAACACAGTGTGAGTGTGGTCTCTTCAGGATCTATTTCCTTTAGTAGAGGAAAAACAAACATAAAGACGCCAGAGCAACTTACAGTTGAACTTATTTTATAGAACTGAGGGTTAAGGGACTTGCTCAGGGGCCAAACGGAGGCACTTAGGTAGACCTGGCATTCAAATCTGGTGTTCAACCTTTCAATCAGTAGTCTAACATCTTAACCACTAAGCTAGCACCTCCCCATACAGCCCATACATTTGGCCATATTGTGCCTGTAATGTTGGTTATAAGCAATATCGCATGCACGATTATGCACTTTTCCTAAATATTAGGATAGCTAAGACATTCAAGCCTGCAGATCTACGCCAAGGCTGGCAGAAGGTGGGAGCAGTGGGTAGTGTTACTTGCTCATAGCTTTAGGGTCCCTGGTTTGATCCTGAGCAAAGGGCTACTGGCTGAGTTTTGCAAAAAAGAAATGTTCCAATAAGTGGATTGGCATGTATAAATTGTTAGTGTGAACATTCGCATGGTATCCTTGAGTTCAGTTTTCCTGGGATATGCTCCAGATCCACTACGACCCTGACCAGCATAAAGTGGTTACTAAAGTGACTGAATACTTCTTGGGGTTTTTTTTTCTATTCCACTACATGCATTAAACATTGTGGGGAAAATTTCCTCTGTATATTGCATTCATATTTATTAGCAGGACAATGATATATTTTTCGAGAAATATTTTTCCACAAACAAATAAGAGATCATTCGTCTTAGCTTGTGTAATCAGTGCTAATCACAGTGGAACAAGAACAAGTGTCAGTCAAAGAAATCCAAATCCATTGCATAAAAGCAATATTTTCCATATGGACTATTTTTATTTACGCAGTGCAGTCAATTCATCACCTCAGATCAGCCTCTATAGATACCAAAGAACAATAAAAAAAAGACTTTTGATTAGATTAGATAAGATTCAACTTTATTGTCATTGTGCAAAGAAAGTAAAAGTGCACAAGTGGTATATTTACTATAATTTATGAATAAAAATATACAGCAGTGGGGGTGTATTGTATACAGGACAAATGTAACGAATGTAACATGCTGAACAGGACATACATATGTAGATATATATGTATGTATACATATATGTATATATATATAATAATTATGGATGTACAGATATACAGTAGTGCAGAGGCTGCATTATAAGTCATGTGTAGTGTAGGTGTAGCAGAAAATTGTCGTAGTTCTTTGCTTTCTGAAGAGGACACCAGCATTTATGGGCAAAGTTTGGATCCTGCTGTGGAGGAGAATGTGACATTGTGTGGAGAAAAGGTTGCTTCATAGCTTTCCCAGTGGGAGATGTCTTCCTCTCTGATGATTGATTGTGCTTTGTGGTGATTGAAGTGAAGGTGGTGGTGACAATGCGGTGTTTTGTCACTAAACACTCCACACTTTCTCTGTGATTTTGAGAGGCTTTGAGAGATACAACCTAAAAGGTGAGTCCAGTAATGTAAAAAAGATAATCCAGTTCAGCTACAAATAGATGGAAAGTGAAATGTCTTTAAAAGTAAATACTCTTGCTTGTCAATTAAAATAAAATCCCAGATTTTAGAATATGTTCACTCGAATCTTCTCACCCAAAAACCACAGACAATCTTTAGAAACGCACTTTAAATGTAATAATGAGGTGTGGTTTGCTCAGCTCTCCTTTTTTTGTCAGCTGTTTAAGCTGCTTAATCATAACCCCAGTTGAGAAACTTCGATGAAGTCAATCAGCTGTAGGAACTGTACAAAAATAGTTCGCACAGGAGACGCTATAAAAAGAGAAAAAAAAAGGACAGACGGCACTATAAACACAACCCCCAGACCTAATCAGTAAACATAGGCTGAATTCTTTGAGTTAAACTTGCTCACAGCGCTCGAACAATAAAAAAAATGGCTTTCTCAAGCAGATCTTGCCAGCTCAGTGCTCATTTACTGCTCCTGCAGTAATTTCATCTCCTAAATTCCCCTCCCAAAACTCCACCTCCTTCCTACACCCCGTGAGAGTGAAAGCAGCCCTCTGGAGCTGGCACACATACCGTCTAATTCCTGGTGCTATCCACAGCTGCCACCATCCGTCACGTCTGTGTGTGCCTGTGTGACAGTGTGTATGGTTAAACACACGGTCAGAGCGTTCCAAGTACATTGCCTTCTGTGCTATTTTACAAACATCCACCACAATCCCATGCTTGCCTTTCCTCTACTTCATCCCTGTTTCTTAGATGTGCACATAAATTGGCTCTTAAAGCACAAAGTGAGAAATAAAACACTGCATAAACATTGACCTTGGCTTTGCTTTAAAGTCACCCAATAAAAATAAAGCACTAAATGGACTCGCACCACAGAAGAGGAGTGAACTTTTGGTTGAACTTTTGTTCAGTAGTTTTCCTCTTAAAGGTGAAAGGTTTATAGGCATAAAGGTTTATATAGAGAGAGACACACATACACACACACACACACACACATTATCACTAAAGTTTGTTGATGGTGGTTGTTTTGCGTCCTAAGTTGCCCTCATGCCTGTTTTACCTTCTGGCTCAACCTTTTAGTTATACTGCCAAAACTAATCCTGCCATCCCGGCTTAGCCTGTCTGATTCCACATGGTGCTTCTGTAGTCATAAAAACTCTTATATCATCACCCTGCTGCAAAACTTCCTTTCAACACACTTTTGCTTTTCCTCGTCTACGTCTAAATTCTGTGCTGATTAATAATGCCCATGATCTGGTGCCACCCGAAAAAGGATGGGTTTCCTTTTGAGTCTGGTTCCTCTGAAGGTTACTTCCTCATGTCACTTCAGTGAGTTTTATGCTTGTCTGGCTTGTTCCATAGTGATGATAAATGTTCAGAACACAAAATCCAGCCACACAAATAAGCACAGAAACCTCATGGTCACTGTGATGAGTTAATTTTCCCCTGGTACCCTTTGTTTGAAGATGAAGGATGAGCAGTGTCTGAAGTAAGGGACAGTGTGGTAATTTGAAGGATTGGAAACTATCCTAAAGATGGTCATTGAAGTTGATATTATAAATTGTTTTACGTAAACACAAAACACAACCCATTTATTCACTGTAGTTATTTTATTTTATTTTATTTTTTTCATTTTGCATGTACTTTTGTATTAACTAACCTTATTGATACTGGCACAATTCCATGTTCTACTTTACATGTGTTCCTTCATCGTTGTGTTCTTCATTAGAAGTTTCATACAGTAAAACAAAAGCTGAGTTCGAGGTGTGTCTTTCTGAGGTTGCTGGAAATACACGCTGCACTTAGCAGGGAAAATATCCAGCAGATACTGTCAGAAATGAAGAGCTTAACACTTTAGTGAAAGTATAGATTGTGTCAAAATCATACTTTTTTTGAGTGAATATAAATTAAAAAAAAATTAATTGATTAATTAGAAATTAGATTAATGTTTATGGTTTCAGGAGGGTTTTTTTTTCATCATAGGCCTGACTAAGACAATGTAGTTTGATGATGAATTACTACACTTTATGTTCACTACAGCTACTGGAACCGATGCTAGTCTATCATGGCATTAGCAAAGAAAACAGGCTACGTGTCGCTAGTTAATGTTAACCAATTAGCAAAGATTAAAAAATCTCTTCAAAACATTTGACTGTCACAAAATAATCAGAAAAGTGAAATAAGTAATAATAATAATAATAATAATAATAATAATAATAATAATAATAATAATAATAATACATGACTCCCTGAACATATCTAAACATTCTAGCTTTAGCTGCTATTGATTTTGCACATGTGTAGCCTCCAGGAAGCAAAATAATAATGTGCAGGACAACAAATCCAGGCAGATTGGTACAAATACCCAGAGCCAGATAAGCTTCCTTTATTCATATATAGAATGTATTGCTCAGTATTAGATATACCTGTCAAGCCCATTACATCTGGGAAGTCTATTTCCACTCCACTTACCTCCTCCAGCATTATCATAGCTCAATAGAAACCCCCATGGTTTCCCTCTGGCACTTCATGAATAGCAATTAAGCCTTTTTTTTTATTTTTATTCAAGCTTCCACCAGTCCACATGGAGAAACTCCTAGTTGTTTTTAGCTACTTTCATCTGCTCATAAACATACTGTGTTGTATTATCCAATACAGAAATCTTTACACACTTAAAGATATATACGCATTTTACAAGATTTTTCATTAAATAACTTCATGAGTCACAATATAGGTTTTAGAAAATTGGAGGCCAATTTGTAAAGTCTTCCCAGTAACACTTCAGTTCCCTGAGTGGTAAAGAACTCGAAAAAAAATCCAACTGGAAAAATCCAACAATCTGTGTGGCCAAATTATATATACACTAAAAGCAGTTCTAGAGTTTAACCCTTAGGGGGCTCAGCCTTCAATAAGAATGGATGATGTGCAAACAATCAGGAAACAGAAACAGCTCTGAAGCTGAATGCAAAATGCCATGGACACTTTTGTGTACAAACGTTTGCGTGGGATGTTCAGCATTCAGTCACATCGGTTTCCAATAAATAATAAAACTAAAAGTATTGAGAATAAAAAGAACAAAAACATGTTTATAGAACTCTAAGATTTAACAGATAGTAAACTGAAATGTGGAAAAGACAATAGGACAAATGCGGATGGAGTCACTGGGTGGGTGCAAAGGCAGGGTGGACAAGTTTTTTGTCCTTTAAAATGAGGTAGGTGCTTGTGTGCTTGTTGGAGAGGAGGAGAGGGTTAAGCTACATTAATCTGAGGACCCAAGGGATGGGAATGTAATCAGGCTTGCTTCATTTCAGAAAGATTTGCTCTCATCCCGGTCTTCGGGCCAGTCAGACGGTTAACTAATGCAAGAGAAGGGGGGTCAGTGTAAATTTGCAAATTTATAACAGTGAAACCAGGCCAGCTGATGATATTGCCAATAGGGAGCTTGAATAAAATAAATAACAACAGGCCAGGAATTTAGCCTTGGGAAATGTCACAAGAGAGGTGTGAAAAATCAGACCTAGACCTCTCAATTAACAACAACAAAAAATTACAAGCAGTAATTTAGTCTTTGCTAATTTCTTTTTAGTCATGGATCAAATGAAGCATTTTAGAGTAATTATTTAGCATAAACGAACATCAGTTAACATTACTTTGAAAGCTGAAGTTCATAGTTATGTAATGTTAATCAGTGTAGTAAATCTCTCTCTCTCTCTCTGCATTTGTGGTATCTATATCCTGCTTATGTGGGATAAAAAAAAACAAATAAATAAAAATATTTATTATCTTTCATGTAT
Source organism: Hemibagrus wyckioides (assembly GCF_019097595.1). NCBI lineage: Eukaryota > Metazoa > Chordata > Actinopteri > Siluriformes > Bagridae > Hemibagrus > Hemibagrus wyckioides. The sequence goes on along the minus strand of NC_080712.1, from coordinate 27,497,786 downwards.
TACCTGACTGAGAAATACAGTCAAGTCACGTCTAAAAGATACAGGTGATCACCAAAGTTTTGGTAAGAGTGTGGTTTCTGGCCATCAAAAAGTTTTTCAACCAAAATGATTAATGCTATGTGTACAGGAAAATGGCTGAGGCTTTTCATCCAAAACACATCACGTCACAACAGAGCACATGGGAGTGGAAGCATCATGTTGTGGGTAAGCGTTCCTTCAACCTTACAAAATATGGATTAAAGACAACAAAGTGGAAGTATTGGAGTGGCTGTCACAAAGCCCTGAACTATGTGAAAAGAATTGAAAAAATGTCAGTTTTATGGAGTGTAAAGCTTTCGGAAGCCTGTGCCAAGCTTTCAAGTTTCAGGTTAAGCAAGTGTGTGTACAAGAAAGTGTGAGTAAACTGCTGACCCACTGATAGTCTGATTATATATATATATATATATATATATATATATATATATATATATATATATATATATATATATATATATATATATATATATATATATATATATATATATAAATATATATATATATATATATATATATATATATATATATATATATATATATATATAAAAAACATATACATGATTTGCACACTGAAATAAGGTTTTGGAATGACCTCTTATGGAAATGAAGTAGATATTCTAATTGACTTAACACAAGAAATGTGTGAAAAATCATCTTCAAAAATATCTTTTAACCTCAACTCTATTTATCTTTTAGCAATCTAATCTTTCCAGATTTGGACAAATCTTAATGACAAAAAAGGAATGAAAGGGAATAAGACGTCATTTCATTTTTCACTGAAAATGAATGGACACAATAAATTTTTAAATCAGGATTTTATTGTTTTTTAAAGATTGCATCAACACACATCGGTGTCAAAAATATTTAGAGTTTCATCCTCACTGGATATTTTTAGTACTTTCGGGTTATTAAGCATCCATGCTGTTTCTTGGTTTTTTTTGTTTTGTTTGTTTTGTTTTGTTTTGTTTTGTTTTTTAGTGGTAAGGCAGAAATTAAGATTGAGAAAAGCAACGAAGAAGAAATGAGAATTGTTACACAGTTCATTTTGTTTTAAATGGGGAATGGGGAAGTTTTACACAGTCAAGCGTTCAATAATGTCAGTGTTTCAGCACTCCCACATGGTTTAAGGGTTCAATCATGTCAGCATTTGCAGCTTTTCTCATTTAAGCATCACGTCTTTAATCTCCCATTTGAAAATGAAACACCCCGGTGTGAAATAGTTAGCGTCAAGAAAAAAAACACCCCCTTTTTCAGTGACAGGTAACTTACTCTCTATGGCAGTTCATTACATAGACAGTTAATGGACAAATGCTGTTGCACAGTTCTGGATCTTGCTGCTGATCTGGACAGTTTCTTGGTGACGCTCTCATGAAATAAACAACATTGAAATCTGTGCTTTTGGTCTTCTATGATCCCATCACCTCTCCTCAGTGCTCTCAAAGCAGACTCAATGAACATTAGATTGATAATTAATCATTCAAAAGTACAAATATACATTATACATTACATTAAGATTTTAAGCAAATTAAAATAAAATGGTACTCAAATAAACATATTATTTGGTCTCTTGCATCTCAATATGAACAAATTAGAGATTAGTAAGTAATAATAATAATAATAATAATAATAATAATAATAATAATAATAATAATAATAATAGTAAATACATAGGACAATGGTAAAATATAAAACATACCTTCTTGAAATAAACAGAATACAGCATAGAAATCAGTTCTATCACCTGTATAATGCAGACCATTAAATGAACTGGCCAGGATGAGCACATTTTGGCCGGAGCACACCCACAGGCTCACACCGCTGTACCGCAGTACAATAAACTATTACATCCTATTAAAATCTCATCTCTGCATACAACACTGCCTAACCCATTCCTAACACCTTTAACAGTAATATTTTTGCATATTATACAATTAATCCAACTTCTCTAAATAAAAATATATATTTTTTAGCAAAGTAGCACCTCTAGCATCTTACCTCACAGCAGTTTGAGGACACACCAAGGGCTGAACAGAAATGATGCCATGAGGCCAGCACCATTAAAACATAAAACTGTCTCTGAAATACCACTAACAGACTTGAAAAAACAAATGAGCCAACACAAAAACACAGTGAGAAGGGAATTTTAGTGGAAAGCATTCAGTGCAGCATAAATATTAATATCTGCTGCATTGATACATTATTAAAGATTGATTTGAGCCAAACACAAACACATACCAGCTGCCCGATCAAGCTGCCCTGCCCATGCATGACTGACAGAAGGGTGAACTGTACTCATTTTGCAGTATCATAAACAGCACACAGTTTACAAAATGAATTAGTCAGTCAAAATGAGCTTGAAAGGGAAGAGTTTCTCCTTTGCTTGCATCAGACTGTGGGATGAAAGCGAGAGCATCCTTGAGAGGCTCTGCACATTTCCAGGGCTGCTTCCTGTAGTAGCTAACTAAAATGAACATGGTCATGGAAAACATGGAAAAAAAATTTAATCACTGTGTGGAGTCACAACTGTGGCATCAGGAGAGTGACATGACACCAGGACTCAGAGTAGACATAAAGGAGATTTCTATAAAGTATACATCTCTGTCCTTTTACTTAATTCTGAGTGTCTCGTGTCATTTTGTTGTAGACAGGGGCGTCACTAGGGCTATTCTTTCGGGGCTCGGATGATTTTAATCTAGCCCCGTATGATTTATCCTGAATTTTGCCACCAGAGTGTTGAGGAATTAAGTAAATGTTGATCGGTTTAGTTGAGCACTGTGGCCGTTTACACACACACACACACACACACACACACACACACACACACAAAATACCGCGAGAGTGTGCGCTGGAATATGTGCTAGAACAGCTCTCGCGATACTTTAATGTCCTAAACCTATCGGTCTGCGCGGGGCCACTTTCACACCACGTGACTAAAATACCTTACAGAAAACACAGCAATCTTATTACTCAGATAAAAGTCTAACTTCTAATATTTAATGTTAACACAGATGGTAAAAGTCGGCTAACAAATGTATGTTGTGTCAAAAAGGAGGCCCACTGTCTTTGATTCTGAAAACCCCGGACATAGGACCCGTTTAATTATTATTCCATACCCAAGACATACAAAAGCCTTAAATGAAATAAGCCTAAAGATAGATCTAAATAAAATATAAACTGTTAAAGCACTAAGACATTACAGTCTGAACATCATGACTTGCTATTATTCAACTACTGCAGTATTTAAGGTAAAATACAGACATGGCTTAGGTGAACAATGGACCAGAACAGACTCCATCATTCAGCTGTTCTGTCAATAGAAAAAGGAATTGAAAAATTCTCAGCACTATAAATCACTTGCGTAGCCAGGAATCACAATGTGGGTGGGCCCAGAGAAAACTGGGTGGGCCTAGCCTAAAATGCATCTTTTATCAAAATAAGCCAACATAACTACACCTGCTTGAATGCAAACCACCATTTAAATAGGGGAAACGCTTGTATGTCATAGTAAGCAATGTTAAGAACATAACAATAAGAACAGCATGAGCGCGGCGGCCACACCACACACACACACGCGCGTGCGCGCACATCTGACAGACGCGCCGCAACACCATTATCAAATCAGCAGGACAGTATCGGGCAGTATGTAAACTGTCCGATAAATGGCTCAACGGCAATATAAACCACATAGAATGAACAACAATGACTATACAACTACATAGTAGGAAAATGTAGATTGGCTTACTTTTACACTGGCATGTAGGGGAGGTACACGCTGGAGAATAAAGTGCTGCTGGTGATGGAGTAAAAGGTGAATGAACACTAGCAGAGCTCCTTACTGCTCGAGTTTCATGGCTCCTGAACATCGGAATTATCTTTCTCCTCCGGCTGTACACAACGTCTTTTTTACACAAACTTTAGTAAGTTGCTCTGTTTCATTTTAGTTAAATGTGCAACTAAACTTTGGTGACCCTCTGTGAAATATGCTCGGTGTGGAGGGAGAGGGGCGGCATGAGTGTAGAGACGTTTCATTCATACTCGAAACCGGAGGGCGCTCTCGCGCAGAAAGTACAACAATTGACTCGTAGAAGTAACATGTGACGTGCCAAAAAAACCTAATACGGACAAAGGCATGTATAAAAGCATCCAGCAATCGCCGTAGTCAAAACAATCTTCTGATCTGAACCATTTAAGTGGAAAAACTTTTATTATATATGAATATTGTATATATATATATATATATATATATATATATATATATACACAGTGCTATGAAAAAGTATTTGCTGATTTTATATAGAATAATATTGAATAAGAAATAAAGCTCAGATATTTAGAGGTAGACGGCCATGTTTGTTTTTTTGAGCGTGAGGGGAATCACTGCGCATGCGCACTGCGCACTTTGCAGTGTCACAGAACACTTGACGTAATGTTTGTGTTTAAACTGTGTTTCCTTTTAAACACTGAGGTGTTGTGGTTGTGAAGCTCGCAAGACACTTGGATTATCTTTTGAGATTTTTCTACACTCCTGTTTGGGATTTCTTCTCACTCCGCTACTGGACCTGATTCCTACACCGACTCTACAGCAGTGATGATGAACTTCGGAGGAGGAGCCGCGCTTCAGCAGCACCAGGATGTGGAGCCCGAGCCCGGATGGAGCGGACTGGACGACCCCTGGAACGGTCAGTTAATGACTTTTCTCTTTTTCTCTTAAGTATGAAGTCTTTTAAACACCGCGGTATTACAAAAAAAACCGCAATCGGTAATATCGTTTTATTTGGTTAGATGATTTGGAGAAAATCTGTTCGGCTAATCGCTTTATGGACACGATCATTATGCTAAAGCTAGCGGACAAAGCTGCAGAGTCCAGTGAAACGAGCGGGGAAGAAATAAACAGTGTTAATGTTTTCAGATTTGTTAAAATCAGCTTTTTTATAAAAGTCGGAATGTTTATTTAACGCTTATTAAAGTTTACCAAGACAAGCCGAGGAGTATTAGCAAAGATTAGCTAGACGGCTAGTTAGCATGTAGCTAAGTAATTGTTTTTCAGTGTTCGTAGTTTTTTTAAAGAGGGAATGAAACAAGTTAAAATGTTTACAATAACATGATCTATTTTATTATGTGAACGATTTTTCATTGTCCGTGTTTGTCGAGTTGTTAAAGCGGAGACAGAAAGGGGCTGTGAGGAAAGGCAGCTAGCTGAACAAAACCATTCGGTAGAAATAAATGGAGCTAGTGTGGCAGTGTAGAGTGCAGCTTAGGGAAAAATATCAAGCTGTTTGTTTCACTTCTGTTCAGCAAGGATTTGTTTATAGCTGTAATGAATAAAATAGTTAGGAGTAGTGTCATTTACGATAAAGGGCGAATTTTTGAGAGGAGACACAAATGAACTCAAAGGGGATGTGAAGCATTGGAGTAAGGAACTGATAAAGAAACACTGTAATAGAAATGTAGTTTAATCTGCATTGTTTTGGGGAAGATACTTTTGAGTATTGAGATAAGTGACCAGTGTGAGTAACAGTGAAGCCGTGATAGCGTAAGTAACTCCTATAAATGCAGAATATAAATACTGAGTTTTTCTGCACTGTTATAGGAAGATTACAGTAATATAACTTGTGTAAATACGTCTTGTTTTAATATGGAGGTTTTCCTGCTTTACAAAACATACACAGTGCTATTAAAAAAGGGTTTCTGCTTCTTTTTATGAGATGTTTCTAAATGTCCCGCATTGTCTGTTTATCTTCTTTGACACAGGGACACAGAGGGAGACGTTTGTGTTTCCGGAGGATGAGGACAATGACAATTGGCCTATGAGAGGCCGCTCTCCTGTGTGGATCCCACCACCTGTGGGGAGCCCACCCCCACCTGTGAGAGGTCCATTTTCTGTATGGACCCCATCACCTGTGAGGAGCCCATCCCCACCTGTGAGAGGTCCATTTTCTGTATGGACCCCATCACCTATGAGGAGCCCATCCCCACCTATGAGAGGCCTCTCTTCTGTTTGGACCCCACCACCTGTGAGGAGCCCATCCCCACTTATGAGAGGCCTCTCTCCTGTTTGGACCCCATCACCTGTGAGGAGCCCTTCCCCACCTATGAGAGGCCTCTCTTCTGTTTGGACCCCACCACCTGTGAGGAGCCCATCCCCACCTATGAGAGGCCTCTCTCCTATGTGGATCCCACCACCTGTGAGGAGCCCATCCCCACCTATGAGAGGCCTCTCTCCTATGTGGATCCCACCACCTGTGGGGATCCCATCCACACCTATGAGAGGTCTCTCTCCTATGTGGATCCCACCACCTGTGAGGAGCCCATCCACACCTATGAGAGGTCTCTCTCCTATGTGGATCCCACCACCTGTGAGGAGCCCATCCACACCTATGAGAGGCCTCTCTCCCGTATGGATCCCACCACCTGCGGGGAGCCTCTCTCCTGTATGGAGCCCACCACCTGTATGGATCCCACCACCTGTGGGGAGCACATCCCCACCTATGAGAGGCCTCTCTCCTGTGTGGATCCCACCACCTGTGGGGAGCACATCCCCACCTATGAGAGGCCTCTCTCCTGTATGGGTCCCACCACCAGTATGGATCCCACCACCTGTGGGGAGCACATCCCCACCTATGAGAGGCCTCTCTCCTGTGTGGATCCCACCACCTGTGGGGAGCCCATCCCCACCTATGAGAGGCCTCTCTCCTGTGTGGAGGAGACCATCCCCTCGCATTAACCCTTCCTCTGTGATAAGTCCATCCCCACTAACGCTACCATCCCCATTGATGAGACCATCACCTTCAGTGAATCCACAACCTTCCACAGTTCCTCTGCCCCAGCCTCATGTCCAGATGAACCCCCACCACATTGTGTCTGGTCAGCTGTATGTTCCTGTCCCACGCCAGGGCATAAGGAGGAGGAGGGACGAAGAGGATGGCATTCAAGAAGCCCCTCCGAGTAGACGGCAGCATGTGGATCAGGATGGGTAGCTGGATTTCATCAAGAGGATCGTCCGATTCCCCGTTCACTTGATGTATCCATGATGTATGGTAAGTATCTGCGGTAAGTATCTGTGGTAAGTATTTCACCCCTAGATTTCAGCATTAGTCTTTTTTAATAATTATGTAAGTATTTCAGCCTTTTAAACACGTGGGGTGGTGAGAATCCGCTTGATACCTTCTCGTCTGTTGTGTTGGGAAAAAAAATATACATATTTTGGAGCCCATAGCTACATCATTCGGTCACTTTATGAATCTCGGTGTGATTGCGCAGGCATCCAGAGGATTCTTACCACCATCTCTAGCATAATCTCTAAATGTAGATCATTTTAATGATATGATTGTGGTATGATTTAATGTAGTTATGGCATCTAGTTACAAATGTGAGTCTGTTGTTTCTTTTGTATTTAGAATTTGCATTTAGTTTGTATTAAATGTATAGACTTTTTATAATATTAATGTTTATTTAAGTTATGTGTATTAACCTAATTTATATGAATAAATAAATATAATTTGTATTGTAGAAGCATGCATTGTTGTAAATATGTAAATATTATATTTTTAAGATTTAGATTTTAATATTAAGTTATACAAATGTAGTGTTGTATTATAAAATTTTAAAATAGAGTATAAAATATTAATATCTATAATAAGTGTACAGTTTGTCATTGCTTGTAAATAGTTAATAAATTACTTTTTTGTTCAATACAAACGTGTCTCAAGTGTCTTTTTATAACACATCATAAACATTTCTCATTTGTTTTTCATATAATTACACAGTAAAAAGAGTACAGTATTGCTGTATTACATATCAGTATTTTTCTAAAACAATATCCATGTTACTGTGTGAAATGCTGTCAGAGAGAGAGAGAGAGAGAGAGTGTATGTGTACTGAGATGAAATCACTGAATGCTAAATAAAATCAGAAGGTTGTGAGTTCCAATCCCAGATCCACCACAAGGCCCTCAACCCTCAATTACTCAGTTGTATAAAATAAGATAAAATGTAAGTCTCTCTGGATAAGGGCATCTGCTAAATACCAGAAACGTAAATGTAAATGTCTGATATCTCTGCCTCTTGTCTCCTCAGTTCTGGTTAAACCTATGAGAGTGTCACACTTATTCAAAACACGTCACTAAGACCTGTTATAAACATATTCTGTCTAATTTAACTCTGAATGAAATAAAACCTCATAAACCTTCTGATATTAATTATACTATTTTCCTTCCACCCTCATCGTCCTGACTCCTGACCCTGAGGCTGACCAGTGTGCCTGCACACCAGGGGATAGTGGATAGTAAAACTGCTTTATCTTCTTCATATCTGTCTGTAGGATTTTTTAATACATTTATTTTAAGGGATAAAAAGCTAATATTAGGTTCATTGTGAGAGAAGTTCACAGTCTGTAGCCACTGCAGAATATGGTTGTTGTATTTATGTCTGGTGTAAATGGAGTACACAGATATATATTTTTCCCAGACCAGTAGTGTCTCAGGTGTCTGATGCGACTGATTTATAATTCAGTGATTCATCAGAAACTTGTTGCCAAATCATTTCACTGTCAGTCCACTTTGTGTTTGGAATTCAGGGAATTCAAGTGGACTTTCCTTTCCCTTTGGGCTCAAGACACTTCAGTACATTTTTTAAGAAACTCTGAGTTTTAGCTGTGTTTCAGTGTGCCCAAGAAACTCTTTCACAGCTTCACACAGCTTCACACTCCTCTCCAGATGTGTAGGAATACACGCTCACACACACACACACACTTTCCTATCCTTTTGAGGACCTTTTAATGGGAATAATCCTGAGCTGATATGTTTTTTGGTTAGTTTTAAATAAAATCTGTGTAAGAGGCAGATCAAAAGTCCATAGAAAAAAGGTACCACACTGTATGTTCCTGTAGCTGTAGTGTATAGTTTTAATGCAGTTTACCTCTAAAGATTAACTGCAAAAATGAAAATGCTGCTCCTTAAGGTTCACTTTGTGCTTTAAAAGATTTCCTACACTCTTCATGTTACTAGGTGAAAGATACATAATGAAAGCAATCATTTTAAAGAAGGTACTTTTTCTGAATGTAGGGCTTTTTTTCAGTTCCTTTAGTTCAGACTACAGGTGAATAATAAAGTGTAAAGAGTGTTAGCAAATTACTAAATATAAACACACACACAGTATGTGTTAGAGATAAAACATCAGTTTCTGTCTCTTAACTTGTGGACTGTTCGAAAATACAAAATATTTTTTTCTCAATTTTCTTCACTTAAATCTGTTTATTATCTGGTGGATTTTTTTTTTACCTTTTATCCCAGTCTTGGATATGTCATTATATATATATATATATATATATATATATATATACATACAGTACGTACCACGTGACTAAAATACCTTACAGAAAACACAACAATCTTATTATTCAGATAAAAGTCTAACTTCTAATATTTAATGTTAACACAGATGGTAAAAGTCGGCTAACAAATGTATGTTGTGTCAAAAAGGAGGCCCCACTGTCTTTGATTCTGGAAAACCCCGGACATAGGACCCGTTTAATTATTATTCCATACCCAAGACGTACAAAAGCCTTAAATGAAATAAGCCTAAAGATAGATCTAAATAAAATATAAACTGTTAAAGCACTAAGACATTACAGTCTGAACATCATGGCTTTCTATTGATTCAACTACTGCAGTATTTAAGGTAAAATACGAGACATGGCTTAGGTGAACAATGGACCAGAACAGACTCCATCATTCAGCTGTTCTGTCAATAGAAAAAGGAATTGAAAAATTCTCAGCACTATAAATATTAATATGGTGATTGACTATTTTGCTCAAGTCTCGGAGATACTCTCTGCTCATTCCACCCTCAAAGAAATAGTATAGAAAAGTGACCAAGAGCATGAAGTAGACAAGATACAAGCAGCAAGACAGATGAGAGATGAGAGAACGAGAAGAGAAGAGAAGAGAAGAGAAGAGAAGAGAAGAGAAGAGAAGAGAAGAGAAGAGAAGAGAAGAGAAGAGAAGAGAAGAGAAGAGAAGAGAAGAGAGGCTGTAAAAAATTAACAAAGAATAATTCATACACTAGTGGCAGCATAAAACAGGAATCTTCTCCCTGAGAAGATGCTGGTGAACTTCTACACTGCCATCATCGAATCTATCCTCACATCCTCCATCACAGTCTGGTTTGCTGCAGCTACAGCCAGGGACAAGGCCAACGAGCTGTACCTCTCCAGCACCCGGAGACGTGCAGCCAAGATCGCAGCCGACCCCTCTCATCCCGGAAACAAACTTTTTCAGTCCCTCCCCTCTGGCCAGAGGCTCCGGTCCATGAGGACCAGGACCTCACGCCACAAACAGTTTCTTCCCCACTGCAGTCAGCCTGCTGAACAGTGCCTCACTTACCCCCAGATGACCCCCCCCCCAACCCAGACACTCACTTCCACATTCTAAATTGCACTACTGTTCATTCAAACTCACACTTTTGTACACAATATTTATCTCATTCTAGATTGTGTACATACCTCACATCTGTATATATGTTTGGACAGTCACTTTCACTTTTTACATTCTATTGCACTACTTCTCATGCAAGTCACTTTTTAACTTATTCTAGCTCTTTTCTAAAATTGTGTACATTTGTACACTGTAAAATCTAATAGCTGTCATGACTTTGCATAGATAAGTTACCAGTACTAATATGTACTACTTAATAGTTTTTATAAAGTAACATGTAATTGCATGGTAAGAAAGTACATTTTACTTTTTATTCTGAGTGAAGATTACATGGCTTAAGGCACGATCACTTTCGCTAATTTTATTTTGAGTTAACCTAATAGGGCTTAAGTTACTTTCACAACAGGTCTTAAGTTGCTGTCACTTGCTAAGAGCGAGTATTTTCTAACGTATCCTAAAAGCAATCAGATGTGCGCATGTGCAGTAGAAGCCAGTGGACAGTCTCGCGCCCAGACACCGTGCCCGACATATTTGACTGCAATTCGAGGATCTCTTCATGTAAAGAACAGTGAGGTAAGTTATCAAACAAATAATAAGTGTGTGTGAATTTGATCATTCTACTTCTGTTATAACGCTAGCTATCATTTGTTTCATATTAACTTAGGCTAGCAAACACTGCACAAGTTGAGAAATGTCTTGGTGGCTGTCCCGGTACTCTTCCGAGAGAGGGAGAAGAGAAACACCACTCAGAAATTAATAAAACGGTCATAACCGGGTGGGGTGGGGAGTGACTGTAAAAGTGGACGATACGACCACTGAACATATTGAGTAGATGACCTTCCAACCGTCTTGGTGAGCTTTTTGTCTTAGAAATGTACTAAACTATTACTAAGCTAACATCGCTAATGCGGTCGCTAAGCTAGTGCTAGGCTAACGTGGTGTTAATGCCTTTTCTGTCTTTTTTTCTGTCGATCACTACACTGATATTTGTTGAACGTAGCGGGGAAAAAAACATGAATGTTTGTATGATGTAAACTGAGAGAGATCCAGAGAACGAAGGTTAACGTTAACTCTTCCCGTTCAAATCCCAGACAGGGCGTATGTGATATCCAGCCGGATCCTTATGCAAGGTCCTTAATGTTATATGACTTAATCAGTTGTGTATTTATGTTTCAGTGCAACACTGTTATTTCTTTTTCTTATGCATCCCAAACAGCATAGCTGTCTTTAAAAGATAGCTATTTTGTTTCAGATGTAGCACTATATACCATGAATACTTTTTATGGTATATAATGCTACAATACTGATGATAATAATAGAATAGTAATAATAATATGATAATAGTGAAGTAAAAGCAAAGAAGAGTGGCACGATAAAATAACAACATTGATTGATGAGTAAATATGGATTGTGAATTAATAAATATGGATTATTGCACATGTGCACATTTTCTGTGTGTGGAAAATTGGAAATGGAACTTTTTAAATTAGAAATTTCCTTGTCCTTCAGAAGAGCTTGTGGCCACTGTCCTGGAGGCTCAAGACAGCTGCTTCATCAACGTGGTCATCCACTGCGCCGGTGAAACTGAAGGTAAGATGTCAGTAGCCAAAAGCTTGGAGGGTATGGTACATATTAAATATACACTAAAAATTTCCTTTTAAAATTAACCTATTGCAGATGCAGTGGACCTGTAAGCGGTGCATTTTTTACACAGATAAAAGAGGACAGTTGTTGAAACACTGTCGCCTGAAACATGGTGGTTTTTGCTCAGCAGCAGCCGATACCCTGTCTTCATAGTGATTGCTTGTGCACATTCAAATCTTTTAATGCACTCAAAGTGCATTTATCTGTTTGGCATCCTCGATCAGACAGGCAAGAAGTAAATCCACAGCTGCATTCCATTGCCACTTATGTGAATACATGGAGCCCTGCACTGAAGCAGAGTTTTCACACACTTGCGATCATTTAAAACTTAAGCAAAGAGTTGTGTGTCCGTCTGAAGGCTGTGATTTTCAGAGCAATGTATATTCAACATTTAATGCACGCAAAAGTAGGATTCACAGTAGGAGTACTACACCACATTTTAAACCAGGAATAGTACACAACATTGAACAACCAGATGAGGTGACCGAAGAAGAGAATGTTTCTTCACCGGATGACTTTGAGTGTGAATATGAGGAGTCTCTGGGTGACACACAGGACTTGGAAACTCAGCTAGAACATAACCTCGCCGCTCTGTTTTTTAAAAGTGCAGACAGTCCTGCACATGTCTGAAATTGCTGTACAAGAAGTTATACATCAGATCCACCAGATCCATTTACTTTCAAGGCCACACATACAAAGTGCAGTGCAGAAGATTATCAGTCAGCATTGTGGTGATGTGGATGATACCATAGTGAATGATATTGTAAGTGTAGTTACACAAAGTAATGTCTTGCTTAAGTTCACCAATACAGGAGGATCCCTGTCAACAGCTAGCAGGAGACCATCTTATTTTCAGCAAAAATTTCCAGTTGTTATGCCAGTTGAATTCTGCCTTGACAGAGGTAGTTCATTTGTGTATGTTCCCATACTGAAAATGTTGCAAGCTTTGTTAAACAATAAGGATATTTTGGATAAGGTGCTGCACGAAAAGACTCTTTCATCAGAAGGATACCTCTCATTCAGAGATGGCTCTCACTTCAAAGAAAATGTTCTTTTGAATGTAGAAGAGTTTAGGATTACTCTTGGGCTATATATAGATGATTTTGAAGTGGCTTAATCCATGGGAAACATCCAAGAAAGCACAAGCTATGCGCAGTATATTGAGTGATTGCTAACCTTGATTCCAAATATCGGTCAGCTCTGCACTCCATACAACTTGCACTTTTGTGTAAAGTTAATACCGCTGAAGGAACATGGCTATGCCAGAAATCCTTCGTCCCCTCATTCAGGATCTTGCAACCCTAGAGGAACATGGTGTTTATGTTGAACAACTAGCAGAAAGTGTTAAAGGCACTGTGTTGTATGTAGCAGCAGACAACTTGGGGGCTCACTCTGTGGCAGGATTCCAGGAGAGTTTTGCAGCCGATTACTTCTGTCGGTTTTGTATGTGTAAGCAACATGAGATACAGGATAAGGAGGTCAGATCAGGTCTACTCCATTTAAGGACAAGAGAGAATCATGACAGACATGGACAGGATGTTGTACATGACCCTGCTATGGCCAGACATCATGGTGTTAAAAGAGGGTGTCCATTCAGTGAAAATCTGAGACACTTTCATGTGGTCGATGGTTTTCCACCTGACATCCTGCATAACTTTTTGGAGGGTATTGTGCCAGCAGAACTGTCATTGTGTCTTCAGGATTTGGTTACCAAGAGGTATATTTCTTTGGACTCTCTGAATAAGGCCATTAAACAGTTTCCTTACACATTTTCTGATAAAGCTGACCAACCACAAATAATTCCAAAGACTCACATCTCCAAGAAAACTATCGGGGGCAATGGCCATGAAAACTGGTCTCTCCTGAGGCTCCTTCCATTGATGATAGGACACAATATCCCAGAGGGAGACCAGGCATGGGAGATACTTATGCTTCTAAAAGATATACTAGAGGATAGTGATGTCCTCACACTTTACTGATAAGTTAATACACTTCCTGGAATGCAAAATCTCAGAACATAGAGAGTTACTGCAGCAAACCTTTCCAAGCTACAAACTTCGTCCAAAACATCATTTTATTGAACACTACCCTCAAATGATAAAAATCTTCGGCCCACTTGTAGATGTGTGGACAATGCGTTTTGAAGGGAAGCACAGTTTTTTTTAAAAAGGTTGTGCATGACACTCGCAATTTTAAGAATTTACAAAAAACCTTAGCTGTAAGACACCAGAAAATGATGGCCTTCCATTTGGATTCATCATCATTCTTCAAACCTCCTTTGGAAAATTGATAAAGTGAGGTCAGTTATGATTACATCTTTCCCTGAAAATGTTCAGAACTCCCTACGACAGCATAATGCCAAACAAAGTATGGTGTTGGGTTGCATCTTCTGCTTGTGTTGATGGTGTAAACACAGTCACTCATTTTTCTGATCTAAATGATCCTTTCCCCTTATCCTCCTATCGAATAAAGGGCAATGTGTATGTGATACTGAAGCTGTTATATATTATGCTGAATGATTGCATGTGAAATTGGCACTGAGGTTATGTTTGCTCTCTCTAGGACCATGGGACGCTATAAACTAAGAATTTTTGTAAATGAACAGGACATACATAAAGTCTCACTAGATGGGAAACCAGAAACAGTAGAAGAACTTTACAAAATAGTTAAAGAAAAATGCAAGCTCAAGGATGACTTTTCTCTCATGTACGAAGATCCTGACTTTGATAATTCCCTCTGCAACCTTGATGATGTACAAGATTTGCCACCTACAAAAGCTACTGTCAAGGTCATACCTTTGGTGACACTGACACTGATACCTACCTCCACCCCCAGTCTATCTGAAGTCTCCTCAGATGATACAGAGGTTCTGTTGACACCAAGCTCATCAACAAGCGATGGCCAGAATTTTTGGACATTCCAAATTTCCCAGTTGATGTGGAATTCAGACTGAGACAGGCAAATCTTCTGTTTTTACGAAACCGTACTTACCTGAATGTACCAAGAGACATGACGCATGGTATTTTGGAGAAACTTGCTGAGGAGATCTACAAATTTGATGCCTATCCAAATGAAGAACGATGCCGTTCTGTGGCATTAGCACTCATAACAAAACATCCTTGTCTGAGGGAACCAGGCTCACCAGATGGGTGCTCTGGCTGGAAGAACAGCTTGATGTACAAAATGGGAAATTATCGCACTAAACTGAGAAAAGCTGGATGTGCAGAGGTTGCAATAAACACAGGGATAAAGTGCGCCCCACAAATGGCATCAAAAGGCCTCAAAAGACCAAAAAGGTATGAGGTGAATTACTTACCTAACCTACCTGAGGGGCAGAATGAAGATGGACTAGAGACTGAAAGAAAGCTCCTGGTTGAAGAAATGAAAAAACGGAACCCCAGTGGAACTGTTATTGCTTCAAAGATGGATCAGACCTTCCCACTGCGGAGACGGGAGATTGTGGAGACCGAACCTCCAGTGAAAACCCTGAAGGAGCAGTGGCCTGCCCTTTTTTCAGAGAGACAAGTAAGAACTGACACTTATATGCTTTTTTGTTTACACCCATAATAAATACCTAGTCTATTCACATGTTTTTGTGTCTTTTTGCTGTGCATTGCAGGTATATGCAGAGTTCAACAGGAATTGCCACCACAAATCTAGAAAATGACTTTTTTGATGCAGTGGACCACTTCACACCCCGCTTTGTCAGTATCTTCAAGTCCAAGAAAGGAAGTGTTGGAGAAAAATTAGCTGAAATTGTGCAGCAGATTGATTCAGGGGGTAAGGGGGGTAAGGGGGGTAAGCTTCTAAAGGTTTCTTAATGTTATTTTTTGTTGAACGAGCATAAATACTGTATTTTAAGAACTGGCAACTTGCAGTACTGTTAAAACATTAGGTCCTTTGCTCCTGATGAACTGTGTACCAGTTTTGGAGATTTCCACAAAAAAAAACATTTAGATGAAACTCTTTTCATGTATACTTCTGTGTTCATATTGTAATGTTGTATTATCCTGAACTTAATTTGTTCTTTCCTCTAGAAGCCAGATGTGACAGCACTACGTACCCTTGTTCTCAGAGGCCTCCCAATACTACTTGGTGATGATCCGAGTAACTTCTACAACACTGCCTTTGTAAGTTCTCACACAGTTACAGAAAAATAAGAATATGGACTAGAATGTGCACTAAGAATGTGTACTAGAAGGGAGCACAGTGGTGCATTGGGTAGTTCGGGTCCCTCACAGCAAGAATGTCCTGGGTTCAATCCAGCTGGGTGACAGGGGGTGGAAGATTGGCATCAGGAATCTTTTTGTGTACAGTAAAATTATCCATGGCCCATGTGTTGATGCAGTGAAATTAATGAAAAATTAATGAACAAGACTTGAAGGCTGTGTAGGCAGGACAGATAGATAATATTTCACTGTTGTAACGGAGTTTTTGTGTCACACAGGATTCAAAGCGACAATGAGGGCTGGGCACAGGTGACTGTTGGCTTGCTGACTGTTTGTCGGCGAAGATGCACCTGTGTCTTCAAGTCATCTCCACTTAAACCCACTATCAACTGCCATCATTCTGGAAGGAGGTATTGTGATGGAAAATCTCACAAACCTACCACAAGCACTTTGCCTTTTGTTTGCTTTTTGGTCTTATGCTCTCCACCTTGAATACCCAAGGGCCATGAGAAACACGTTAAACTTCATCCAGAGAGTGATGCTTAGGCTGGGAAGAGAACAAACTCCCCCCAAGACTCCAAACTCTAAAAAATCTCCTGTTGACTTAGTGCAATTATTGAAGAGTTCGTTGAAAAGTTGTAGTAGTGTCAGTTGCTATTGTTGCCATTGTTAAGTCATTATGGCACTTTTTTGAAATGGTTATTTTTTTTGTTTTTGCTATTATTGTGTTAATAGGAAAAAAACACTCGGTGCAGTCACATAGAGGTTTTTAAATGCCTTATGCTCAGACTAATCCACTATAACTGTTCTTATAACAATTATAATTGTTCTTGCAATCCTGCTGCACACACAGCACTTTGCAACTGCAGGTGAAAGGTTACAAATGGTTTGGTTAAAAGCATCACGAAAGTGCATTTGATTGACTGAGTGATGGTTATGGCTATTAATTATGTGTATGAGAGTAGTGTCAGTTGCTATTTCTGCTAAGTAATTATGACACTTCTTTGAAACAAAAGTGTTTGTTTTTGCTTTTGTTATTGGCCACATTCCTGACTGTTGTAACAGATGCAAATGTTTTAAACCTGTGAAAATTGAAGGTCTTTTCGAGAAACAAACCTGTTCTAACTGTAATGTGATTGTGTGTTAAATATGTATTTTTACTTTGTACCTATACTCCACTACATAGGTATAAATTATAGTGAGTTGGCAGGCATTTTTTCATGTTTTGGATATAGATATTCCTTATAAAGTATACCTTCACTACATGTCTAATTATTTATTACCAAATGTAATGTTTTACTGAATGTTATTATTTGCAGCTAAAACAAGGCGTTTATTTACTGTTGCATTAAAAGTGTAGTTTTAGTGTAGTTTGCATGCTATTATGAAGTAAATCTGACTGCTCTTAAAGTAAATAAAACTAGAAAATCTCAGTTACAGGAAATTTTACTTCAGTTAGCCTAACTTACATAATTGTGTTATTTGGAATACACACAAGAGTAAAGTTTACATCATGCAGGTTAGTATACTGAACTTGTACTTCTGAGTACTCTATACATACCCAATAATACACCTTAAGCAAATTGCAAAGTACTTTGTACTAGTTTCTCTTAGTTACAGTAACTTGGATATGAGTATATTTTACTTTGTAAGCATTAGTTACTAGAACATACAATACCCAGTTCTTCTGTACTCATTATTTTAAGTGCAACTGGTTTGCATGCTTTTTTCAAGTAAGGTTAACTAATCGGATTTTGCAGTGTACAGACATTACATACCTGTGTATATGTTTGCACCTGACACCAAGACAAATTCCTAGTACTGTAAAGTGCCCTTTGCTGACCCTTTGCTGTACCTGGCAATAAAACTTTTTCTGATTCTGATTCTGATGAAATAATAGGTGCACGTATAATATAGATTATTGTAAAATAATAGTAATAATAAAGGATCTCCACGGCACAGCTACATACACAAGCTGTAAAAGAGATAATATTGCATGGCTTACCTGTGTGAGAGAGAAAAGCTAATGAAATTAATCAACTCCTTTTTTAGTAGCAAGACTCTGAAATGATGGGAGGAGTCAGAAAAAAAATTGAATTACACATTTTCTAAAGTTCCATACTGGTTGTGTTCATTTGTGTTTATTATTAACAACATTACATAAAAATGCTCTTACAAAACGTGTTATTCTTGTTTACCCCCTCTCCCTAAGTAGCCCCTGATGTTTCAGGCTCAGCCCCTGATGTTTTCAAATCCTAGATACGCCCCTGGTCACTATCCAGCATCATTTGAAGGTGGGACTTCCTTTTCTGACACATGGTCACAGGAGCACATGGTGTGAGATGGAGGTAAGATTATTTACTTTGGTAATCTAATTTAAAATGACATTAACTGTAAATTAAAAATATATGTGCATGCATGAAGGCAAAAAGAAGATTTTTGTCGTGGTTTAATGTTTTTTTGGTACTTTGCATGTTTAGAAAATGAGTTTTTCTTTTTGTTGCCTCGAGGCAACGTTGTGTGATAAGGGGTAGTTTTTAAGGAAGTTTTTGCTGACAATGTGTTTTGATGTCATCACAAATATTTATGCACAATATACAAATATTGATTTTCTTTTTTTGATTTAATTTTATTTCTTTTAACACATTGTGCCAGATAAATGGACATAAAGTTGGTCTATGGAAAGCAAGAGCAGAATTGGAATGTTCGGAAAATCATATCTGACAGTGAGGAGGAGCGGAATAGAGAAAAAAGGTTTATGCAGAAGAGGAAAAATCATTTAATTTAGGGTTTGGATTGTTGAGCTCATTTGTACACAACCAAGTCTAATCTTCTTCTTCTTTCGGCTTTTCCCTTCAGGGGTGGCCACAGCGAATCATCTCTCTCCACCTATCCCTATCTCCTGCATCCACAACAGTTACACCCACTAGCTTCATATCCTCATTTATTACATCCATATACCTCCTCTTTGGCCTTCCTCTTTGCCTCCTGCCTGGCAGCTCCGTGTCCAACATTCTCCTACCAATATAGTCACTCTCCCTCCTCTGAACATGTCCAAACCATCTTAACCTGGCCTCCCTAACTTTGTCCCCAAACGTCCGACATGAGCTGTCCCTCTGATGTACTCGTTCCTAATCCTGTCCAACCTTGTCACTCCCAAAGAGAACCTCAACATCTTCAGCTCTGCTACCTCCAGCTCTGACTCCTGTCTCTGTCTCAGTGACACTGTCTCTAAACCATACAGCATGGCCGGTCTCACCACTGTCCTGTACACCTTCCCCTTGATTTTGAACCTGTACAAGTCACACAACCAAGTCTAATGAGTTGATTTATTTCCTGTAGTCGAATGGTTGTGATAGGTTCATGCAGCAGACAGCTTAAAAAAAATGTAGTCAAATGTCACACTGTTTTATTTTTGCTGTGCTTTCATTGGCACTGGAAACTTACAATTTGTATGTTTTTATAGATAGTCAAGATAGACGTAACACCACGGAGGATGATGAAGGTGAAATTCTGTCTGAAGATGATGAGGTTCTTTCTAAACCCCTCGATGGAAAACATGTCTCACCACTGTGCCTCCAGTTCACCCTGTATGGTTACAGATCCCTCCATCAGCTGGTGAAATTCTGTTTCAAACTACTTCTCTCTGATGACCTCTATGATCTTATTCTTCATATCTTGGTGTGATTTATACACATTGGTTTGTGCATTCTGACTTTTGGAGGCTTTATTATGTCAATTTTATGATGAAACATGAAAAGACTTTAAAGGTCATCTTGTTGTCTCGTTCTGATCACGTTAAATACACTACATTGCCAAAAGTTTTGGGACATCTGCCTTTACATGGACATCCCATTCTTAATCCGTAGGTTTTAATATGGAGTCGCCCCGCCCTTTGCAGCTGTAACAGCTTCAACTCTTCTAGGAAGGCTTCCCACAAGGTTTAGGAGCGTGTTTATGGGAATGTTTGACCATTCCACTAGGAGCGCATTTGTGAGGTCAGGCACTGATGTTGGACAGGAAGGTGTAGCTCATAGTTTCCGCACTAATTCATCCCAAAGGTGTTCTATCAGGTTGAGGTCAGGACGCTTTGTAAGGCCAGTCAAGTTCCTCCACACCAAACTCACTCATCCATGTCTTTATGAACCTTGCTTTGTGCACTGGTGTGTCATGTCATGTTGGAACAGGAAGGGGTCATCCCCAAACGACACATTCATTCACAAATGTTTGGAGAAGCAGTCTGCATGCCTAGGTGCTTGATTTTATACAGCTGTGGCCATGGAAGTGATTGGAACACCTGAATTCAATGATTTGGAGGGGTGTCCCAAAACCTTTTGGAAATGCAGTGTATAAACACAACTAGACTGAAATATACCAGTATGATATGCAACTAATTGTTAAACATGAATTAACTAAGGAAACCAGTAGATATCAGTTTATACCAGGCTCAGCAGTATCACTCTCAGTTATGATCAGTTAATTCAATAAAAAATTCATTAGGCAAGAGGAATTTAGGAAGAAACTTGATAATTAACTGATAAGAAACTGAACAACTGTGTTTGCTCTAGTGATCCACTGTGGGCCAGCAGAGCCAGCATCCAAGCACACCTCCTTTCAGTTACATCAGTTGCATTTCTGGGTTTAAAATGTGAGTTAAAGCAGGAAAATCACCAAACTGGATGCTGGCCTTTCAGGACTGGAGTTTGTACCTACGGATTAGTTTATAATCAGTAGGTGCGTTTACATGGACACTTGTAATCCGATCGTAACAGGACTAGAAGCACAATCAGGTTAAAAAAGTGTCACGTAAACATGTCAATCGGATGGAATTTGCCACATCCCATTAAAATTTCAATCGGATGATAAGGGGTGGTTTAAACCATTTTTAGTCCGATCGAGAGGACATGTAAACACTTAATCGGATGGAATATTATCCTGGAAAGTTCTGCACATGTGCAATGACGCAAGAATGACGTATGACGTACGGATGTTGTCGTAGGTAAAATGGCGGACGCTAAGCAAAAACGCGGGAATCCTGTTTTCATGGACTGTGCACATGTCAAATGATCTAATCCGATTCTAATCATGTGTCATGTAAACGCGCATAACAATCTGATTACTTTATACCGTGTTCATGTAAACGCTGCGATCGGATTCGTCAATCTGATTGAATTCAGTCCGATCTGATTCAAAAGTGTCCATGTAAACGCACCTAGTGACCATCTGCTGTGTGACAGACATACGAACATGTGTTTTAAATGTGGGGTTGGTTGTCTGTATGGAACCGGGGCAAGAAGACACAGAGTAAGGAGTGAGAGTGTGAGAGAGTGTGTATGCATGAGAGAGTGACACAGAGAGCAGTATGTTATCCTTTGCTTATATTTGCATGTAGACATACAGTAGGGTCTGATTGCTCCTTTCCTTCCCTCCCCTCTGACAACTGGGTCTGAGTTCAGCGTAGCTTTGAGTTGCTTCATTCTCTTCATTCGTAGTAAGTCATTTTGCATAAAAGCAACCAGCAAATCCACTAGTGAATGCTGCTAGAAAAATGACAGTGATCCGAAACACACCAGCAAGTCCACCTCTGAATGGCTAAAAAAAAAAAAATTTAATGTTTTGGAATTAACTACCTAGTTAAAGTCCAGACTTAAATCCGATTGAGATTCTGTGGCATCACTTTAAACAGACCGTTCATGCTAGAAACCCTCCAATGTGGCTGAATTAAAACAATTTAAAACAATTCTGCAAAGAAGAGAGAAGCAAATTTCCTCCAAAGTGATGTGGAAGATTCATTGCCAGTTATTGCTTATGCTTGATTGCACTTGTTCCTGCTGAAGGGACCACAAACAGGTTATTAGGTTTTGGGGGCAATTACTTTTTCACATAGAGCCAGGCAGGTTTGGACACCTTTTTACCCTTAATAAATGATATCATAATTCATAAAAACTGCATTTTGTATTTACTCGCATAATTATTTTTGTATAATAAAACTGATGATCTGAACCATTTAAGTGAAAAAAAAAACTTTTATTATATATAATTATTGTGTATATATATATATATATATATATATATATACACATATATATATACACATACAGTGCTGTGAAAAAGTATTTGCTGATTTTATATAGAATAATATTGAATAAGAAATAAAGCTCAGATATTTAGAGGTAGACGGCCATGTTTGTTTTTTTGAGCGTGAGGGGAATCACTGCGCATGCGCACTGCGCACTTTGCAGTGTCACAGAACACTTGACGTAATGTTTGTGTTTAAACTGTGTTTCCTTTTAAACACTGAGGTGTTGTGGTTGTGAAGCTCGCAAGACACTTGGATTATCTTTTGAGATTTTTCTACACTCCTGTTTGGGATTTCTTCTCACTCCGCTACTGGACCTGATTCCTACACCGACTCTACAGCAGTGATGATGAACTTCGGAGGAGGAGCCGCGCTTCAGCAGCACCAGGATGTGGAGCCCGAGCCCGGATGGAGCGGACTGGACGACCCCTGGAACGGTCAGTTAATGACTTTTCTCTTTTTCTCTTAAGTATGAAGTCTTTTAAACACCGCGGTATTACAAAAAAAACCGCAATCGGTAATATCGTTTTATTTGGTTAGATGATTTGGAGAAAATCTGTTCGTCTAATCGCTTTATGGACACGAGCATTATGCTAAAGCTAGCGGACAAAGCGGCAGAGTCCAGTGAAACGAGCGGGGAAGAAATAAACAGTGTTAATGTTTTCAGATTTGTTAAAATCAGCTTTTTATAAAAGTCGGAATGTTTATTTAACGCTTATTAAAGTTTACCAAGACAAGCCGAGGAGTATTAGCAAAGATTAGCTAGACGGCTAGTTAGCATGTAGCTAAGTAATTGTTTTTCAGTGTTCGTAGTTTTTTTAAAGAGGGAATGAAACAAGTTAAAATGTTTACAATAACATGATCTATTTTATTATGTGAACGATTTTTCATTGTCCGTGTTTGTCGAGTTGTTAAAGCGGAGACAGAAAGGGGCTGTGAGGAAAGGCAGCTAGCTGAACAAAACCATTCGGTAGAAATAAATGGAGCTAGTGTGGCAGTGTAGAGTGCAGCTTAGGGAAAAATATCAAGCTGTTTGTTTCACTTCTGTTCAGCAAGGATTTGTTTATAGCTGTAATGAATAAAATAGTTAGGAGTAGTGTCATTTACGATAAAGGGCGAATTTTTGAGAGGAGACACAAATGAACTCAAAGGGGATGTGAAGCATTGGAGTAAGGAACTGATAAAGAAACACTGTAATAGAAATGTAGTTTAATCTGCATTGTTTTGGGGAAGATACTTTTGAGTATTGAGATAAGTGACCAGTGTGAGTAACAGTGAAGCCGTGATAGCGTAAGTAACTCCTATAAATGCAGAATATAAATACTGAGTTTTTCTGCACTGTTATAGGAAGATTACAGTAATATAACTTGTGTAAATACGTCTTGTTTTAATATGGAGGTTTTCCTGCTTTACAAAACATACACAGTGCTATTAAAAAAGGGTTTCTGCTTCTTTTTATGAGATGTTTCTAAATGTCCCGCATTGTCTGTTTATCTTCTTTGACACAGGGACACAGAGGGAGACGTTTGTGTTTCCGGAGGATGAGGACAATGACAACTGGCCTATGAGAGGCCGCTCTCCTGTGTGGATCCCACCACCTGTGGGGAGCCCACCCCCACCTGTGAGAGGTCCATTTTCTGTATGGACCCCATCACCTGTGAGGAGCCCATCCCCATCTATGAGAGGCCTCTCTTCTGTTTGGACCCCACCACCTGTGAGGAGCCCATCCCCACTTATGAGAGGCCTCTCTCCTGTTTGGACCCCATCACCTGTGAGGAGCCCATCCCCACCTATGAGAGGCCTCTCTTCTGTTTGGACCCCACCACCTGTGAGGAGCCCATCCCCACCTATGAGAGGCCTCTCTCCTATGTGGATCCCACCACCTGTGAGGAGCCCATCCCCACCTATGAGAGGCCTCTCTCCTATGTGGATCCCACCACCTGTGAGGAGCCCATCCACACCTATGAGAGGCCTCTCTCCTATGTGGATCCCACCACCTGTGGGGATCCCATCCACACCTATGAGAGGTCTCTCTCCTATGTGGATCCCACCACCTGTGAGGAGCCCATCCACACCTATGAGAGGCCTCTCTCCCGTATGGATCCCACCACCTGCGGGGAGCCTCTCTCCTGTATGGAGCCCACCACCTGTATGGATCCCACCACCTGTGGGGAGCACATCCCCACCTATGAGAGGCCTCTCTCCTGTATGGGTCCCACCACCAGTATGGATCCCACCACCTGTGGGGAGCCCATCCCCACCTATGAGAGGCCTCTCTCCTGTGTGGATCCCACCACCTGTGGGGAGCCCATCCCCACCTATGAGAGGCCTCTCTCCTGTGTGGAGGAGACCATCCCCTCGCATTAACCCTTCCTCTGTGATAAGTCCATCCCCACTAACGCTACCATCCCCATTGATGAGACCATCACCTTCAGTGAATCCACAACCTTCCACAGTTCCTCTGCCCCAGCCTCATGTCCAGATGAACCCCCACCACATTGTGTCTGGTCAGCTGTATGTTCCTGTCCCACGCCAGGGCATAAGGAGGAGGAGGGACGAAGAGGATGGCATTCAAGAAGCCCCTCCGAGTAGACGGCAGCATGTGGATCAGGATGGGTAGCTGGATTTCATCAAGAGGATCGTCCGATTCCCCGTTCACTTGATGTATCCATGATGTATGGTAAGTATCTGCGGTAAGTATCTGCGGTAAGTATCTGTGGTAAGTATCTGTGGTAAGTATTTCACCCCTAGATTTCAGCATTAGTCTTTTTTAATAATTATGTAAGTATTTCAGCCTTTTAAACACGTGGGGTGGTGAGAATCCGCTTGATACCTTCTCATCTGTTGTGTTGGGAAAAAAAATATACATATTTTGGAGCCCATAGCTACATCATTCGGTCACTTTATGAATCTCGGTGTGATTGCGCAGGCATCCAGAGGATTCTTACCACCATCTCTAGCATAATCTCTAAATGTAGATCATTTTAATGATATGATTGTGGTATGATTTAATGTAGTTATGGCATCTAGTTACAAATGTGAGTCTGTTGTTTCTTTTGTATTTAGAATTTGCATGTAGTTTGTATTAAATGTATAGACTTTTTATAATATTAATGTTTATTTAAGTTATGTGTATTAACCTAATTTATATGAATAAATAAATATAATTTGTATTGTAGAAGCATGCATTGTTGTAAATATGTAAATATTATATTTTTAAGATTTAGATTTTAATATTAAGTTATACAAATGTAGTGTTGTATTATAAAATTTTAAAATAGAGTATAAAATATTAATATCTATAATAAGTGTACAGTTTGTCATTGCTTGTAAATAGTTAATAAATTACTTTTTTGTTCAATACAAACGTGTCTCAAGTGTCTTTTTTTTATAACACATCATAAACATTTCTCATTTGTTTTTCATATAATTACACAGTAAAAAGAGTACAGTATTGCTGTATTACATATCAGTATTTTTCTAAAACAATATCCATGTTACTGTGTGAAATGCTGTCAGAGAGAGAGAGAGAGAGACAGAGAGAGTGTATGTGTACTGAGATGAAATCACTGAAAGCTAAATAAAATCAGAAGGTTGTGAGTTCCAATCCCAGATCCACCACAAGGCCCTCAACCCTCAATTACTCAGTTGTATAAAATAAGATAAAATGTAAGTCTCTCTGGATAAGGGCATCTGCTAAATACCAGAAACACCACATATACACTTTACTATCCTTTTGATGACCTTTTAATAGGAATAATCCTGAGCTGATATGTTTTTTGGTTAGTTTTAAATAAAATCTGTGTAAGAGGCAGATCAAAAGTCCATAGAAAAAAGGTACCACACTGTATGTTCCTGTAGCTGTAGTGTATAGTTTTAATGCAGTTTACCTCTAAAGCTTAACTGCAAAAATGAAAATGCTGCTCCTTAAGGGTCACTTTGTGCTTTAAAAGATTTCCTACACTCTTCATGTTACTAGGTGAAAGATACATAATGAAAGCAATCATTTTAAAGAAGGTACTTTTTCTGAATGTAGGGTTTTTTTTCAGTTCCTTTAGTTCAGACTACAGGTGAATAATAAAGTGTAAAGAGTGTTAGCAAATTACTAAATATAAACACACACACAGTATGTGTTAGAGATAAAACATCAGTTTCTGTCTCTTAACTTGTGGACTGTTCGAAAATACAAAATATTTTTTTCTCAGTTTTCTTCACTTAAATCTGTTTATTATCTGTTGGATTTTTTTTTACCTTTTATCCCAGTCTTGGATATGTCATTATATATATATATATATACATACAGTACGTACCACGTGACTAAAATACCTTACAGAAAACACAACAATCTTATTATTCAGATAAAAGTCTAACTTCTAATATTTAATGTTAACACAGATGGTAAAAGTCGGCTAACAAATGTATGTTGGGTCAAAAAGGAGGCCCACTGTCTTTGATTCTGAAAACCCCGGACATAGGACCTGTTTAATTATTATTCCATACCCAAGACGTACAAAAGCCTTAAATGAAATAAGCCTAAAGATAGATCTAAATAAAATATAAACTGTTAAAGCACTAAGACATTACAGTCTGAACATCATGGCTTTCTATTATTCAACTACTGCAGTATTTAAGGTAAAATACAGACATGGCTTAGGTGAACAATGGACCAGAACAGACTCCATCATTCAGCTGTTCTGTCAATAGAAAAAGGAATTGAAAAATTCTCAGCACTATAAATATTAATATGGTGATTGACTATTTTGCTCAAGTCTCGGAGATACTCTCTGCTCATTCCACCCTCAAAGAAATAGTATAGAAAAGTGACCAAGAGCATGAAGTAGACAAGATACAAGCAGCAAGAGAGATGAGAGAACAAGAAGAGAAGAGAAGAGAAGAGAAGAGAGGCTGTAAAAAATAAACAAAGAATAATTCATACACTAGTGGCAGCATAAAACAGGAATCTTCTCCCTGAGAAGATGCTGGTGAACTTCTACACTGCCATCATCGAATCTATCCTCACATCCTCCATCACAGTCTGGTTTGCTGCAGCTACAGCCAGGGACAAGGCCAACGAGCTGTACCTCTCCAGCACCCGGAGACGTGCAGCCAAGATCGCAGCCGACCCCTCTCATCCCGGAAACAAACTTTTT
The DNA here is from genome assembly GCF_019097595.1 of Hemibagrus wyckioides. Lineage (NCBI taxonomy): Eukaryota > Metazoa > Chordata > Actinopteri > Siluriformes > Bagridae > Hemibagrus > Hemibagrus wyckioides. The sequence goes on along the minus strand of NC_080712.1, from coordinate 27,470,276 downwards.
CAGTCCCTCCCCTCTGGCCAGAGGCTCCGGTCCATGAGGACCAGGACCTCACGCCACAAACAGTTTCTTCCCCACTGCAGTCAGCCTGCTGAACAGTGCCTCACCTACCCCCAGATGACCCCCCCCCCAACCCAGACACTCACTTCCACATTCTAAATTGCACTACTGTTCATTCAAACTCACACTTTTGTACACAATATTTATCTCATTCTAGATTGTGTACATACCTCACATCTGTATATATGTTTGGACAGTCACTTTCACTTTTTACATTCTATTGCACTACTTCTCATGCAAGTCACTTTTTAACTTATTCTAGCTCTTTTCTAAAATTGTGTACATTTGTACACTGTAAAATCTAATAGCTGTCATGACTTGCATAGATAAGTTACCAGTACTAATATGTACTACTTAATAGTTTTTATAAAGTAACATGTAATTGCATGGTAAGAAAGTACATTTTACTTTTTATTCTGAGTGAAGATTACATGGCTTAAGGCACGATCACTCGCTAATTTTATTTTGAGTTAACCTAATAGGGCTTAAGTTACTTTCACAACAGGTCTTAAGTTGCTGTCACTTGCTAAGAGCGAGTATTTTCTAACGTATCCTAAAAGCAATCAGATGTGCGCATGTGCAGTAGAAGCCAGTGGACAGTCTCGCGCCCAGACACCGTGCCGACATATTTGACTGCAATTCGAGGATCTCTTCATGTAAAGAACAGTGAGGTAAGTTATCAAACAAATAATAAGTGTGTGTGAATTTGATCATTCTACTTCTGTTATAACGCTAGCTATCATTTGTTTCATATTAACTTAGCTAGCAAACACTGCACAAGTTGAGAAATGTCTTGGTGGCTGTCCCGGTACTCTTCCGAGAGAGGGAGAAGAGAAACACCACTCAGAAATTAATAAAACGGTCATAACCGGGTGGGGTGGGGAGTGACTGTAAAAGTGGACGATACGACCACTGAACATATTGAGTAGATGACCTTCCAACCGTCTTGGTGAGCTTTTTGTCTTAGAAATGTACTAAACTATTACTAAGCTAACATCGCTAATGCGGTCGCTAAGCTAGTGCTAGGCTAACGTGGTGTTAATGCCTTTTCTGTCTTTTTTTCTGTCGATCACTACACTGATATTTGTGGAACGTAGCGGGGAAAAAACATGAATGTTTGTATGATGTAAACTGAGAGAGATCCAGAGAACGAAGGTTAACGTTAACTCTTCCCGTTCAAATCCCAGACAGGGCGTATGTGATATCCAGCCGGATCCTTATGCAAGGTCCTTAATGTTATATGACTGAATCAGTTGTGTATTTATGTTTCAGTGCAACACTGTTATTTCTTTTTCTTATGCATCCCAAACAGCATAGCTGTCTTTAAAAGATAGCTATTTTGTTTCAGATGTAGCACTATATACCATGAATACTTTTTATGGTATATAATGCTACAATACTGATGATAATAATAGAATAGTAATAATAATATGATAATAGTAAAGTAAAAGCAAAGAAGAGTGGCATGATAAAATAACAACATTGATTGATGAGTAAATATGGATTGTGAATTAATAAATATGGATTATTGCACATGTGCACATTTTCTGTGTGTGGAAAATTGGAAATGGAACTTTTTAAATTAGAAATTTCCTTGTCCTTCAGAAGAGCTTGTGGCCACTGTCCTGGAGGCTCAAGACAGCTGCTTCATCAACGTGGTCATCCACTGCGCCGTGAAACTGAAGGTAAGATGTCAGTAGCCAAAAGCTTGGAGGGTATGGTACATATTAAATATACACTAAAAATTTCCTTTTAAAATAACCTATTGCAGATGCAGTGGACCTGTAAGCGGTGCATTTTTTACACAGATAAAAGAGGACAGTTGTTGAAACACTGTCGCCTGAAACATGGTGGTTTTGCACAGCAGCAGCCGATACCCTGTCTTCATAGTGATTGCTTGTGCACATTCAAATCTTTTAATGCACTCAAAGTGCATTTATCTGTTTGGCATCCTCGATCAGACAGGCAAAGAAGTAAATCCACAGCTGCATTCCATTGCCACTTATGTGAATACATGGAGCCCTGCACTGAAGCAGAGTTTTTCACACACTTGCGCAGTCATTTAAAACTTAAGCAAAGAGTTGTGTGTCCGTACGAAGGCTGTGATTTTCAGAGCAATGTATATTCAACATTTAATGCACGCAAAAGTAGGATTCACAGTAGGAGTACTACACCACATTTTAAACCAGGAATAGTACACAACATTGAACAACCAGATGAGGTGACCGAAGAAGAGAATGTTTCTTCACCGGATGACTTTGAGTGTGAATATGAGGAGTCTCTGGGTGACACACAGGACTTGGAAACTCAGCTAGAACATAACCTCGCCGCTCTGTTTTTAAAAGTGCAGACAGTCCTGCACATGTCTGAAATTGCTGTACAAGAAGTTATACAGCAGATCAACCAGATCCATTTACTTTCAAGGCCACTCATACAAAGTGCAGTGCAGAAGATTATCAGTCAGCATTGTGGTGATGTGGATGATACCATAGTGAATGATATTGTAAGTGTAGTTACACAAAGTAATGTCTTGCTTAAGTTCACCAATACAGGAGGATCCCTGTCAACAGCTAGCAGGAGACCATCTTATTTTCAGCAAAAATTTCCAGTTGTTATGCCAGTTGAATTCTGCCTTGACAGAGGTAGTTCATTTGTGTATGTTCCCATACTGAAAATGTTGCAAGCTTTGTTAAACAATAAGGATATTTTGGATAAGGTGCTGCACGAAAAGACTCTTTCATCAGAAGGATACCTCTCATTCAGAGATGGCTCTCACTTCAAAGAAAATGTTCTTTTGAATGTAGAAGAGTTTAGGATTACTCTTGGGCTATATATAGATGATTTTGAAGTGGCTAATCCATTGGGAACATCCAAGAAAGCACAAGCTATGCGCAGTATATTGGGTGATTGCTAACCTTGATTCCAAATATCGGTCAGCTCTGCACTCCATACAACTTGCACTTTTGTGTAAAGTTAATACCGCGAAGGAACATGGCTATGCAGAAATCCTTCGTCCCCTCATTCAGGATCTTGCAACCCTAGAGGAACATGGTGTTTATGTTGAACAACTAGCAGAAAGTGTTAAAGGCACTGTGTTGTATGTAGCAGCAGACAACTTGGGGGCTCACTCTGTGGCAGGATTCCAGGAGAGTTTTGCAGCCGATTACTTCTGTCGGTTTTGTATGTGTAAGCAACATGAGATACAGGATAAGGAGGTCAGATCAGGTCTACTCCATTTAAGGACAAGAGAGAATCATGACAGACATGGACAGGATGTTGTACATGACCCTGCTATGGCCAGACATCATGGTGTTAAAAGAGGGTGTCCATTCAGTGAAAATCTGAGACACTTTCATGTGGTCGATGGTTTTCCACCTGACATCCTGCATAACTTTTTGGAGGGTATTGTGCCAGCAGAACTGTCACTGTGTCTTCAGGATTTGGTTACCAAGAGGTATATTTCTTTGGACTCTCTGAATAAGGCCATTAAACAGTTTCCTTACACATTTTCTGATAAAGCTGACCAACCACAAATAATTCCAAAGACTCACATCTCCAAGAAAACTATCGGGGGCAATGGCCATGAAAACTGGTCTCTCCTGAGGCTCCTTCCATTGATGATAGGACACAATATCCCAGAGGGAGACCAGGCATGGGAGATACTTATGCTTCTAAAAGATATACTAGAGATAGTGATGTCCTCACACTTTACTGATAAGTTAATACACTTCCTGGAATGCAAAATCTCAGAACATAGAGAGTTACTGCAGCAAACCTTTCCAAGCTACAAACTTCGTCCAAAACATCATTTTATTGAACACTACCCTCAAATGATAAAAATCTTCGGCCCACTTGTAGATGTGTGGACAATGCGTTTTGAAGGGAAGCACAGTTTTTTTTAAAAAGGTTGTGCATGACACTCGCAATTTTAAGAATTTACAAAAAACCTTAGCTGTAAGACACCAGAAAATGATGGCCTTCCATTTGGATTCATCATCATTCTTCAAACCTCCTTTGGAAATTGATAAAGTGAGGTCAGTTATGATTACATCTTTCCCTGAAAATGTTCAGAACTCCCTACGACAGCATAATGCCAAACAAAGTATGGTGTTGGTTGCATCTTCTGCTTGTGTTGATGGTGTAAACACAGTCACTCATTTTTCTGATCTAAATGATCCTTTCCCCTTATCCTCCTATCGAATAAAGGGCAATGTGTATGTGATACTGAAGCGTTATATATTATGCTGAATGATTGCATGTGAAATTGGCACTGAGGTTATGTTTGCTCTCTCTAGGACCATGGGACGCTATAAACTAAGAATTTTTGTAAATGAACAGGACATACATAAAGTCTCACTAGATGGGAAACCAGAAACAGTAGAAGAACTTTACAAAATAGTTAAAGAAAAATGCAAGCTCAAGGATGACTTTTCTCTCATGTACGAAGATCCTGACTTTGATAATTCCCTCTGCAACCTTGATGATGTACAAGATTTGCCACCTACAAAAGCTACTGTCAAGGTCATACCTTTGGTGACACTGACACTGATACCTACCTCCACCCCCAGTCTATCTGAAGTCTCCTCAGATGATACAGAGGTTCTGTTGACACCAAGCTCATCAACAAGACAAGAGCGATGGCCAGAATTTTTGGACATTCCAAATTTCCCAGTTGATGTGGAATTCAGACAGGCAAATCTTCTGTTTTTACGAGACCGTACTTACCTGAATGTACCAAGAGACATGACGCATGGTATTTTGGAGAAACTTGCTGAGGAGATCTACAAATTTGATGCCTATCCAAATGAAGAACGATGCCATTCTGTGGCATTAGCACTCATAACAAAACATCCTTGTCTGAGGGAACCAGGCTCACCAGATGGGTGCTCTGGCTGGAAGAACAGCTTGATGTACAAAATGGGAAATTATCGCACTAAACTGAGAAAAGCTGGATGTGCAGAGGTTGCAATAAACACAGGGATAAAGTGCGCCCCACAAATGGCATCAAAAGGCCTCAAAAGACCAAAAAGGTATGAGGTGAATTACTTACCTAACCTACCTGAGGGGCAGAATGAAGATGGACTAGAGACTGAAAGAAAGCTCCTGGTTGAAGAAATGAAAAAACGGAACCCCAGTGGAACTGTTATTGCTTCAAAGATGGATCAGACCTTCCCACTGCGGAGACGGGAGATTGTGGAGACCGAACCTCCAGTGAAAACCCTGAAGGAGCGGTGGCCTGCCCTTTTTTCAGAGAGACAAGTAAGAACTGACACTTATATGCTTTTTTGTTTACACCCATAATAAATACCTAGTCTATTCACATGTTTTTGTGTCTTTTTGCTGTGCATTGCAGGTATATGCAGAGTTCAACAGGATTGCCACCACAAATCTAGAAAATGACTTTTTTGATGCAGTGGACCACTTCACACCCCGCTTTGTCAGTATCTTCAAGTCCAAGAAAGGAAGTGTTGGAGAAAAATTAGCTGAAATTGTGCAGCAGATTGATTCAGGGGTAAGGGGGTAAGGGGGTAAGCTTCTAAAGGTTTCTTAATGTTATTTTTTGTTGAACGAGCATAAATACTGTATTTTAAGAACTGGCAACTTGCAGTACTGTTAAAACATTAGGTCCTTTGCTCCTGATGAACTGTGTACCAGTTTTGGAGATTTCCACAAAAAAAACATTTAGATGAAACTCTTTTCATGTATACTTCTGTGTTCATATTGTAATGTTGTATTATCCTGAACTTAATTTGTTCTTTCCTCTAGAAGCCAGATGTGACAGCACTACGTACCCTTGTTCTCAGAGGCCTCCCAATACTACTTGGTGATGATCCGAGTAACTTCTACAACACTGCCTTTGTAAGTTCTCACACAGTTACAGAAAAATAAGAATATGGACTAGAATGTGCACTAAGAATGTGTACTAGAAGGGAGCACAGTGGTGCATTGGGTAGTTCGGGTCCCTCACAGCAAGAATGTCCTGGGTTCAATCCAGCTGGGTGACAGGGGTGGAAGATTGGCAGCAGGAATCTTTTTGTGTACAGTAAAATTATCCATGGCCCATGTGTTGATGCAGTGAAATTAATGAAAAATTAATGAACAAGACTTGAAGGCTGTGTAGGCAGGACAGATAGATAATATTTCACTGTTGTAACGGAGTTTTTGTGTCACACAGGATTCAAACGACAATGAGGGCTGGGCACAGGTGACTGTTGGCTTGCTGACTGTTGTCGGCGAAGATGCACCTGTGTCTTCAAGTCATCTCCACTTAAACCCACTATCAACTGCCATCATTCTGGAAGGAGGTATTGTGATGGAAAATCTCACAAACCTACCACAAGCACTTTGCCTTTTGTTTGCTTTTTGGTCTTATGCTCTCCACCTTGAATACCCAAGGGCCATGAGAAACACGTTAAACTTCATCCAGAGAGTGATGCTTAGGCTGGGAGAGAACAAACTCCCCCCAAGACTCCAAACTCTAAAAAATCTCCTGTTGACTTAGTGCAATTATTGAAGAGTTCGTTGAAAAGTTGTAGTAGTGTCAGTTGCTATTGTTGCCATTGTTAAGTCATTATGGCACTTTTTTGAAATGGTTATTTTTTTTGTTTTTGCTATTATTGTGTTAATAGGAAAAAAACACTCGGTGCAGTCACATAGAGGTTTTTAAATGCCTTATGCTCAGACTAATCCACTATAACTGTTCTTATAACAATTATAATTGTTCTTGCAATCCTGCTGCACACACAGCACTTTGCAACTGCAGGTGAAAGGTTACAAATGGTTTGGTTAAAAGCATCACGAAAGTGCATTTGATTGACTGAGTGATGGTTATGGCTATTAATTATGTGTATGAGAGTAGTGTCAGTTGCTATTTCTGCTAAGTAATTATGACACTTCTTTGAAACAAAAGTGTTTGTTTTTGCTTTTGTTATTGGCCACATTCCTGACTGTTGTAACAGATGCAAATGTTTTAAACCTGTGAAAATTGAAGGTCTTTTCGAGAAACAAACCTGTTCTAACTGTAATGTGATTGTGTGTTAAATATGTATTTTTACTTTGTACCTATACTCCACTACATAGGTATAAATTATAGTGAGTTGGCAGGCATTTTTTCATGTTTTGGATATAGATATTCCTTACAAAGTATACCTTCACTACATGTCTAATTATTTATTACCAAATGTAATGTTTTACTGAATGTTATTATTTGCAGCTAAAACAAGGCGTTTATTTACTGTTGCATTAAAAGTGTAGTTTTAGTGTAGTTTGCATGCTATTATGAAGTAAATCTGACTGCTCTTAAAGTAAATAAAACTAGAAAATCTCAGTTACAGGAAATTTTACTTCAGTTAGCCTAACTTACATAATTGTGTTATTTGGAATACACACAAGAGTAAAGTTTACATCATGCAAGTTAGTATACTGAACTTGTACTTCTGAGTACTCTATACATACCCAATAATACACCTTAAGCAAATTGCAAAGTACTTTGTACTAGTTTCTCTTAGTTACAGTAACTTGGATATGAGTATATTTTACTTTGTAAGCATTAGTTACTAGAACATACAATACCCAGTTCTTCTGTACTCATTATTTTAAGTGCAACTGGTTTGCATGCTTTTTTCAAGTAAGGTTAACTAATCGGATTTTGCAGTGTACAGACATTACATACCTGTGTATATGTTTGCACCTGACACCAAGACAAATTCCTAGTACTGTAAAGTGCCCTTTGCTGACCCTTTGCTGTACCTGGCAATAAAACTTTTTCTGATTCTGATTCTGATTCTGATGAAATAATAGGTGCACGTATAATATAGATTATTGTAAAATAATAGTAATAATAAAGGATCTCCACGGCACAGCTACATACACAAGCTGTAAAAGAGATAATATTGCATGGCTTACCTGTGTGAGAGAGAAAAGCTAATGAAATTAATCAACTCCTTTTTTAGTAGCAAGACTCTGAAATGATGGGAGGAGTCAGAAAAAAGATTGAATTACACATTTTCTAAAGTTGCATACTGGTTGTGTTCATTTGTGTTTATTATTAAACAACATTACATAAAAATGCTCTTACAAAACGTGTTATTCTTGTTTACCCCCTCTCCCTAAGTAGCCCCTGATGTTTCAGGCTCAGCCCCTGATGTTTTCAAATCCTAGATACGCCCCTGGTCACTATCCAGCATCATTTGAAGGTGGGACTTCCTTTTCTGACACATGGTCACAGGAGCACATGGTGTGAGATGGAGGTAAGATTATTTACTTTGGTAATCTAATTTAAAATGACATTAACTGTAAATTAAAAATATATGTGCATGCATGAAGGCAAAAAGAAGATTTTTGTCGTGGTTTAATGTTTTTTTGGTACTTTGCATGTTTAGAAAATGAGTTTTTCTTTTTGTTGCCTCGAGGCAACGTTGTGTGATAAGGGGTAGTTTTTAAGGAAGTTTTTGCTGACAATGTGTTTTGATGTCATCACAAATATTTATGCACAATATACAAATATTGATTTTCTTTTTTTGATTTAATTTTATTTCTTTTAACACATTGTGCCAGATAAATGGACATAAAGTTGGTCTATGGAAAGCAAGAGCAGAACTGGAATGTTCGGAAAATCATATCTGACAGTGAGGAGGAGCGGAATAGAGAAAAAAGGTTCATGCAGAAGAGGAAAAATCATTTTAATTTAGGGTTTGGATTGTTGAGCTCATTTGTACACAACCAAGTCTAATCTTCTTCTTCTTTCGGCTTTTCCCTTCAGGGGTGGCCACAGCGAATCATCTCTCTCCACCTATCCCTATCTCCTGCATCCACAACAGTTACACCCACTAGCTTCATATCCTCATTTATTACATCCATAGACCTCCTCTTTGGCCTTCCTCTTTGCCTCCTGCCTGGCAGCTCCGTGTCCAACATTCTCCTACCAATATAGTCACTCTCCCTCCTCTGAACATGTCCAAACCATCTTAACCTGGCCTCCCTAACTTTGTCCCCAAACGTCCGACATGAGCCGTCCCTCTGATGTACTCGTTCCTAATCCTGTCCAACCTTGTCACTCCCAAAGAGAACCTCAACATCTTCAGCTCTGCTACCTCCAGCTCTGACTCCTGTCTCTGTCTCAGTGACATTCTGACTTTTGGAGGCTTTATTATGTCAATTTTATGATGAAACATGAAAAGACTTTAAAGGTCATCTTGTTGTCTCGTTCTGATCACGTTAAATACACTACATTGCCAAAAGTTTTGGGACATCTGCCTTTACATGGACATCCCATTCTTAATCCGTAGGTTTTAATATGGAGTCGCCCCGCCCTTTGCAGCTGTAACAGCTTCAACTCTTCTAGGAAGGCTTCCCACAAGGTTTAGGAGCGTGTTTATGGGAATGTTTGACCATTCCACTAGGAGCGCATTTGTGAGGTCAGGCACTGATGTTGGACAGGAAGGTGTAGCTCATAGTTTCCGCCCTAATTCATCCCAAAGGTGTTCTATCAGGTTGAGGTCAGGACGCTTTGCAGGCCAGTCAAGTTCCTCCACACCAAACTCACTCATCCATGTCTTTATGAACCTTGCTTTGTGCACTGGTGTGTCATGTCATGTTGGAACAGGAAGGGGTCATCCCCAAACGACACATTCATTCACAAATGTTTGGAGAAGCAGTCTGCATGCCTAGGTGCTTGATTTTATACAGCTGTGGCCATGGAAGTGATTGGAACACCTGAATTCAATGATTTGGAGGGGTGTCCCAAAACCTTTTGGAAATGCAGTGTATAAACACAACTAGACTGAAATATACCAGTATGATATGCAACTAATTGTTAAACATGAATTAACTAAGGAAACCAGTAGATATCAGTTTATACCAGGCTCAGCAGTATCACTCTCAGTTATGATCAGTTAATTCAATAAAAAATTCATTAGGCAAGAGGAATTTAGGAAGAAACTTGATAATTAACTGATAAGAAACTGAACAACTGTGTTTGCTCTAGTGATCCACTGTGGGCCAGCAGAGCCAGCATCCAAGCACACCTCCTTTCAGTTACATCAGTTGCATTTCCGGGTTTAAAATGTGAGTTAAAGCAGGAAAATCACCAAACTGGATGCTGGCCTTTCAGGACTGGAGTTTGTACCTACGGATTAGTTTATAATCAGTAGGTGCGTTTACATGGACACTTGTAATCCGATCGTAACAGGACTAGAAGCACAATCAGGTTAAAAAAGTGTCACGTAAACACGTCAATCGGATGGAATTTGCCACATCCCATTAAAATTTCAATCGGATGATAAGGGGTGGTTTAAACCATTTTTAGTCCGATCGAGAGGACATGTAAACACTTAATCGGATGGAATATTATCCTGGAAAGTTCTGCACATGTGCAATGACGCAAGAATGACGTACGGATGTTGTCGTAGGTAAAATGGCGGACGCTAAGCAAAACCGCGGGAATCCTGTTTTCATGGACTGTGCACATGTCAAATGATCTAATCCGATTCTAATCATGTGTCATGTAAACGCGCATAACAATCTGATTACTTTATACCGTGTTCATGTAAACGCTGCGATCGGATTCGTCAATCTGATTGAATTCAGTCCGATCTGATTAAAAAGTGTCCATGTAAACGCACCTAGTGACCATCTGCTGTGTGACAGACATACGAACATGTGTTTTAAATGTGGGGTTGGTTGTCTGTATGGAACCGGGGCAAGAAGACACAGAGTAAGGAGTGAGAGTGTGAGAGAGTGTGTATGCATGAGAGAGTGACACAGAGAGCAGTATGTTATCCTTTGCTTATATCTGCATGTAGACATACAGTAGGGTCTGATTGCTCCTTTCCTTCCCTCCCCTCTGACAACTGGGTCTGAGTTCAGCGTAGCTTTGAGTTGCTTCATTCTCTTCATTCGTAGTAAGTCATTTTGCATAAAAGCAACCAGCAAATCCACTAGTGAATGCTGCTAGAAAAATGACAGTGATCCGAAACACACCAGCAAGTCCACCTCTGAATGGCTAAAAAAAAAAAAATTTAATGTTTTGGAATTAACTACCTAGTTAAAGTCCAGACTTAAATCCGATTGAGATTCTGTGGCATCACTTTAAACAGACCGTTCATGCTAGAAACCCTCCAATGTGGCTGAATTAAAACAATTTAAAACAATTCTGCAAAGAAGAGAGAAGCAAATTTCCTCCAAAGTGATGTGGAAGATTCATTGCCAGTTATTGCTTATGCTTGATTGCACTTGTTCCTGCTGAAGGGACCACAAACAGGTTATTAGGTTTTGGGGGCAATTACTTTTTCACATAGAGCCAGGCAGGTTTGGACACCTTTTTACCCTTAATAAATGATATCATAATTCATAAAAACTGCATTTTGTATTTACTCGCATAATTATCTTTGTATAATAAAACTGATGATCTGAACCATTTAAGTGAAAAAAAAAACTTTTATTATATATAATTATTGTGTATATATATATATATATATATATACACATATATATATACACATACAGTGCTGTGAAAAAGTATTTGCTGATTTTATATAGAATAATATTGAATAAGAAATAAAGCTCAGATATTTAGAGGTAGACGGCCATGTTTGTTTTTTTGAGCGTGAGGGGAATCACTGCGCATGCGCACTGCGCACTTTGCAGTGTCACAGAACACTTGACGTAATGTTTGTGTTTAAACTGTGTTTCCTTTTAAACACTGAGGTGTTGTGGTTGTGAAGCTCGCAAGACACTTGGATTATCTTTTGAGATTTTTCTACACTCCTGTTTGGGATTTCTTCTCACTCCGCTACTGGACCTGATTCCTACACCGACTCTACAGCAGTGATGATGAACTTCGGAGGAGGAGCCGCGCTTCAGCAGCACCAGGATGTGGAGCCCGAGCCCGGATGGAGCGGACTGGACGACCCCTGGAACGGTCAGTTAATGACTTTTCTCTTTTTCTCTTAAGTATGAAGTCTTTTAAACACCGCGGTATTACAAAAAAAAAAACCGCAATCGGTAATATCGTTTTATCTGGTTAGATGATTTGGAGAAAATCTGTTCGGCTAATCGATATTTGGCTAATCGCTTTATGGACACGAGCATTATGCTAAAGCTAGCGGACAAAGCGGCAGAGTCCAGTGAAACGAGCGGGGAAGAAATAAACAGTGTTAATGTTTTCAGATTTGTTAAAATCAGCTTTTTATAAAAGTCGGAATGTTTATTTAACGCTTATTAAAGTTTACCAAGACAAGCCGAGGAGTATTAGCAAAGATTAGCTAGACGGCTAGTTAGCATGTAGCTAAGTAATTGTTTTTCAGTGTTCGTAGTTTTTTTAAAGAGGGAATGAAACAAGTTAAAATGTTTACAATAACATGATCTATTTTATTATGTGAACGATTTTTCATTGTCCGTGTTTGTCGAGTTGTTAAAGCGGAGACAGAAAGGGGCTGTGAGGAAAGGCAGCTAGCTGAACAAAACCATTCGGTAGAAGTAAATGGAGCTAGTGTGGCAGTGTAGAGTGCAGCTTAGGGAAAAATATCAAGCTGTTTGTTTCACTTCTGTTCAGCAAGGATTTGTTTATAGCTGTAATGAATAAAATAGTTAGGAGTAGTGTCATTTACGATAAAGGGCGAATTTTTGAGAGGAGACACAAATGAACTCAAAGGGGATGTGAAGCATTGGAGTAAGGAACTGATAAAGAAACACACTGTAATAGAAATGTAGTTTAATCTGCATTGTTTTGGGGAAGATACTTTTGAGTATTGAGATAAGTGACCAGTGTGAGTAACAGTGAAGCCGTGATAGCGTAAGTAACTCCTATAAATGCAGAATATAAATACTGAGTTTTTCTGCACTGTTATAGGAAGATTACAGTAATATAACTTGTGTAAATACGTCTTGTTTTAATATGGAGGTTTTCCTGCTTTACAAAACATACACAGTGCTATTAAAAAAGGGTTTCTGCTTCTTTTTATGAGATGTTTCTAAATGTCCCGCATTGTCTGTTTATCTTCTTTGACACAGGGACACAGAGGGAGACGTTTGTGTTTCCGGAGGATGAGGATGATGACAACTGGCCTATGAGAGGCCACTCTCCTGTGTGGATCCCACCACCTGTGGGGAGCCCACCCCCACCTGTGAGAGGTCCATTTTCTGTATGGACCCCATCACCTGTGAGGAGCCCATCCCCACCTATGAGAGGCCTCTCTTCTGTTTGGACCCCACCACCTGTGAGGAGCCCATCCCCACTTATGAGAGGCCTCTCTCCTATGTGGATCCCATCACCTGTGAGGAGCCCATCCCCACCTATGAGAGGCCTCTCTTCTGTTTGGACCCCACCACCTGTGAGGAGCCCATCCCCACTTATGAGAGGCCTCTCTCCTGTTTGGACCCCATCACCTGTGAGGAGCCCATCCCCACCTATGAGAGGCCTCTCTCCTATGTGGATCCCACCACCTGTGAGGAGCCCATCCCCACCTATGAGAGGCCTCTCTCCTATGTGGATCCCACCACCTGTGAGGAGCCCATCCCCACCTATGAGAGGCCTCTCTCCTATGTGGATCCCACCACCTGTGAGGAGCCCATCCACACCTATGAGAGGCCTCTCTCCTATGTGGATCCCACCACCTGTGGGGATCCCATCCACACCTATGAGAGGTCTCTCTCCTATGTGGATCCCACCACCTGTGAGGAGCCCATCCACACCTATGAGAGGCCTCTCTCCTGTATGGATCCCACCACCTGTATGGATCCCACCACCTGTGGGGAGCACATCCCCACCTATGAGAGGCCTCTCTCCTGTGTGGATCCCACCACCTGTGGGGAGCACATCCCCACCTATGAGAGGCCTCTCTCCTGTATGGGTCCCACCACCAGTATGGATCCCACCACCTGTGGGGAGCCCATCCCCACCTATGAGAGGCCTCTCTCCTGTGTGGAGGAGACCATCCCCTCGCATTAACCCTTCCTCTGTGATAAGTCCATCCCCACTAACGCTACCATCCCCATTGATGAGACCATCACCTTCAGTGAATCCACAACCTTCCACAGTTCCTCTGCCCCAGCCTCATGTCCAGATGAACCCCCACCACATTGTGTCTGGTCAGCTGTATGTTCCTGTCCCACGCCAGGGCATAAGGAGGAGGAGGGACGAAGAGGATGGCATTCAAGAAGCCCCTCCGAGTAGACGGCAGCATGTGGATCAGGATGGGTAGCTGGATTTCATCAAGAGGATCGTCCGATTCCCCGTTCACTTGATGTATCCATGATGTATGGTAAGTATCTGCGGTAAGTATCTGTGGTAAGTATTTCACCCCTAGATTTCAGCATTAGTCTTTTTTAATAATTATGTAAGTATTTCAGCCTTTTAAACACGTGGGGTGGTGAGAATCCGCTTGATACCTTCTCATCTGTTGTGTTGAGAAAAAAAATATACATATTTTGGAGCCCATAGCTACATCATTCGGTCACTTTATGAATCTCGGTGTGATTGCGCAGGCATCCAGAGGATTCTTACCACCATCTCTAGCATAATCTCTAAATGTAGATCATTTTAATGATATGATTGTGGTATGATTTAATGTAGTTATGGCATCTAGTTACAAATGTGAGTCTGTTGTTTCTTTTGTATTTAGAATTTGCATTTAGTTTGTATTAAATGTATAGACTTTTTATAATATTAATGTTTATTTAAGTTATGTGTATTAACCTAATTTATATGAATAAATAAATATAATTTGTATTGTAGAAGCATGCATTGTTGTAAATATGTAAATATTATATTTTTAAGATTTAGATTTTAATATTAAGTTATACAAATGTAGTGTTGTATAAAATAGAGTATAAAATATTAATATCTATAATAAGTGTACAGTTTGTCATTGCTTGTAAATAGATAAATTACTTTTTAGTTCAATACAAACGTGTCTCAAGTGTCTTTTTTTTATAACACATCATAAACATTTCTCATTTGTTTTTCATATAATTACACAGTAAAAAGAGTACAGTATTGCTGTATTACATATCAGTATTTTTCTAAAACAATATCCATGTTACTGTGTGAAATGCTGTCAGAGAG
Organism: Hemibagrus wyckioides; assembly: GCF_019097595.1. Taxonomy (NCBI): domain Eukaryota; kingdom Metazoa; phylum Chordata; class Actinopteri; order Siluriformes; family Bagridae; genus Hemibagrus; species Hemibagrus wyckioides. The sequence goes on along the minus strand of NC_080712.1, from coordinate 27,455,155 downwards.
AGAGAGAGAGAGAGTGTATGTGTACTGAGATGAAATCACTGAAAGCTAAATAAAATCAGAAGGTTGTGAGTTCCAATCCCAGATCCACCACAAGGCCCTCAACCCTCAATTACTCAGTTGTATAAAATAAGATAAAATGTAAGTCTCTCTGGATAAGGGCATCTGCTAAATACCAGAAACGTAAATGTAAATGTCTGATATCTCTGCCTCTTGTCTCCTCAGTTCTGGTTAAACCTATGAGAGTGTCACACTTATTCAAAACACGTCACTAAGACCTGTTATAAACATATTCTGTCTAATTTAACTCTGAATGAAATAAAACCTCATAAACCTTCTGATATTAATTATACTATTTTCCTTCCACCCTCATCGTCCTGACTCCTGACCCTGAGGCTGACCAGTGTGCCTGCACACCAGGGGATAGTGGATAGTAAAACTGCTTTATCTTCTTCATATCTGTCTGTAGGATTTTTTAATACATTTATTTTAAGGGATAAAAAGCTAATATTAGGTTCATTGTGAGAGAAGTTCACAGTCTGTAGCCACTGCAGAATATGGTTGTTGTATTTATGTCTGGTGTAAATGGAGTACACAGATATATATTTTTCCTAGACCAGTAGTGTCTCAGGTGTCTGATGCGACTGATTTATAATTCAGTGATTCATCAGAAACTTGTTGCCAAATCATTTCACTGTCAGTCCACTTTGTGTTTGGAATTCAGGGAATTCAAGTGGACTTTCCTTTCCCTTTGGGCTCAAGACACTTCAGTACATTTTTTAAGAAACTCTGAGTTTTAGCTGTGTTTCAGTGTGCCCAAGAAACTCTTTCACAGCTTCACACAGCTTCACACTCCTCTCCAGATGTGTAGGAATACACGCTCACACACACACTCCCTTTCCTATCCTTTTGAGGACCTTTTAATAGGAATAATCCTGAGCTCATATGTTTTTTGGTTAGTTTTAAATAAAATCTGTGTAAGAGGCAGATCAAAAGTCCATAGAAAAAAGGTACCACACTGTATGTTCCTGTAGCTGTAGTGTATAGTTTTAATGCAGTTTACCTCTAAAGCTTAACTGTAAAAATGAAAATGCTGCTCCTTAAGGTTCACTTTGTGCTTTAAAAGATTTCCTACACTCTTCATGTTACTAGGTGAAAGATACATAATGAAAGCAATCATTTTAAAGAAGGTACTTTTTCTGAATGTAGGGCTTTTTTTCAGTTCCTTTAGTTCAGACTACAGGTGAATAATAAAGTGTAAAGAGTGTTAGCAAATTACTAAATATAAACACACACACAGTATGTGTTAGAGATAAAACATCAGTTTCTGTCTCTTAACTTGTGGACTGTTCGAAAATACAAAATATTTTTTTCTCAATTTTCTTCACTTAAATCTGTTTATTATCTGGTGGATTTTTTTTTTACCTTTTATCCCAGTCTTGGATATGTCATTATATATATATATATATATATATATATATATACATACAGTACGTACCACGTGACTAAAATACCTTACAGAAAACACAACAATCTTATTATTCAGATAAAAGTCTAACTTCTAATATTTAATGTTAACACAGATGGTAAAAGTCGGCTAACAAATGTATGTTGTGTCAAAAAGGAGGCCCACTGTCTTTGATTCTGAAAACCCCGGACATAGGACCCGTTTAATTATTATTCCATACCCAAGACGTACAAAAGCCTTAAATGAAATAAGCCTAAAGATAGATCTAAATAAAATATAAACTGTTAAAGCACTAAGACATTACAGTCTGAACATCATGGCTTTCTATTATTCAACTACTGCAGTATTTAAGGTAAAATACAGACATGGCTTAGGTGAACAATGGACCAGAACAGACTCCATCATTCAGCTGTTCTGTCAATAGAAAAAGGAATTGAAAAATTCTCAGCACTATAAATATTAATATGGTGATTGACTATTTTGCTCAAGTCTCGGAGATACTCTCTGCTCATTCCACCCTCAAAGAAATAGTATAGAAAAGTGACCAAGAGCATGAAGTAGACAAGATACAAGCAGCAAGACAGATGAGAGATGAGAGAACGAGAAGAGAAGAGAAGAGAAGAGAAGAGAAGAGAAGAGAAGAGAAGAGAAGAGAGGCTGTAAAAAATAAACAAAGAATAATTCATACACTAGTGGCAGCATAAAACAGGAATCTTCTCCCTGAGAAGATGCTGGTGAACTTCTACACTGCCATCATCGAATCTATCCTCACATCCTCCATCACAGTCTGGTTTGCTGCAGCTACAGCCAGGGACAAGGCCAACGAGCTGTACCTCTCCAGGACCCGGAGACGTGCAGCCAAGATCGCAGCCGACCCCTCTCATCCCGGAAACAAACTTTTTCAGTCCCTCCCCTCTGGCCAGAGGCTCCGGTCCATGAGGACCAGGACCTCACGCCACAAACAGTTTCTTCCCCACTGCAGTCAGCCTGCTGAACAGTGCCTCACTTACCCCCAGATGACCCCCCCCCCAACCCAGACACTCACTTCCACATTCTAAATTGCACTACTGTTCATTCAAACTCACACTTTTGTACACAATATTTATCTCATTCTAGATTGTGTACATACCTCACATCTGTATATATGTTTGGACAGTCACTTTCACTTTTTACATTCTATTGCACTACTTCTCATGCAAGTCACTTTTTAACTTATTCTAGCTCTTTTCTAAAATTGTGTACATTTGTACACTGTAAAATCTAATAGCTGTCATGACTTGCATAGATAAGTTACCAGTACTAATATGTACTACTTAATAGTTTTTATAAAGTAACATGTAATTGCATGGTAAGAAAGTACATTTTACTTTTTATTCTGAGTGAAGATTACATGGCTTAAGGCACGATCACTCGCTAATTTTATTTTGAGTTAACCTAATAGGGCTTAAGTTACTTTCACAACAGGTCTTAAGTTGCTGTCACTTGCTAAGAGCGAGTATTTTCTAACGTATCCTAAAAGCAATCAGATGTGCGCATGTGCAGTAGAAGCCAGTGGACAGTCTCGCGCCCAGACACCGTGCCGACATATTTGACTGCAATTCGAGGATCTCTTCATGTAAAGAACAGTGAGGTAAGTTATCAAACAAATAATAAGTGTGTGTGAATTTGATCATTCTACTTCTGTTATAACGCTAGCTATCATTTGTTTCATATTAACTTAGCTAGCAAACACTGCACAAGTTGAGAAATGTCTTGGTGGCTGTCCCGGTACTCTTCCGAGAGAGGGAGAAGAGAAACACCACTCAGAAATTAATAAAACGGTCATAACCGGGTGGGGTGGGGAGTGACTGTAAAAGTGGACGATACGACCACTGAACATATTGAGTAGATGACCTTCCAACCGTCTTGGTGAGCTTTTTGTCTTAGAAATGTACTAAACTATTACTAAGCTAACATCGCTAATGCGGTCGCTAAGCTAGTGCTAGGCTAACGTGGTGTTAATGCCTTTTCTGTCTTTTTTTCTGTCGATCACTACACTGATATTTGTTGAACGTAGCGGGGAAAAAACATGAATGTTTGTATGATGTAAACTGAGAGAGATCCAGAGAACGAAGGTTAACGTTAACTCTTCCCGTTCAAATCCCAGACAGGGCGTATGTGATATCCAGCCGGATCCTTATGCAAGGTCCTTAATGTTATATGACTTAATCAGTTGTGTATTTATGTTTCAGTGCAACACTGTTATTTCTTTTTCTTATGCATCCCAAACAGCATAGCTGTCTTTAAAAGATAGCTATTTTGTTTCAGATGTAGCACTATATACCATGAATACTTTTTATGGTATATAATGCTACAATACTGATGATAATAATAGAATAGTAATAATAATATGATAATAGTGAAGTAAAAGCAAAGAAGAGTGGCACGATAAAATAACAACATTGATTGATGAGTAAATATGGATTGTGAATTAATAAATATGGATTATTGCACATGTGCACATTTTCTGTGTGTGGAAAATTGGAAATGGAACTTTTTAAATTAGAAATTTCCTTGTCCTTCAGAAGAGCTTGTGGCCACTGTCCTGGAGGCTCAAGACAGCTGCTTCATCAACGTGGTCATCCACTGCGCCGTGAAACTGAAGGTAAGATGTCAGTAGCCAAAAGCTTGGAGGGTATGGTACATATTAAATATACACTAAAAATTTCCTTTTAAAATAACCTATTGCAGATGCAGTGGACCTGTAAGCGGTGCATTTTTTACACAGATAAAAGAGGACAGTTGTTGAAACACTGTCGCCTGAAACATGGTGGTTTTGCTCATATTCAACATTTAATGCACGCAAAAGTAGGATTCACAGTAGGAGTACTACACCACATTTTAAACCAGGAATAGTACACAACATTGAACAACCAGATGAGGTGACCGAAGAAGAGAATGTTTCTTCACCGGATGACTTTGAGTGTGAATATGAGGAGTCTCTGGGTGACACACAGGACTTGGAAACTCAGCTAGAACATAACCTCGCCGCTCTGTTTTTAAAAGTGCAGACAGTCCTGCACATGTCTGAAATTGCTGTACAAGAAGTTATACAGCAGATCAACCAGATCCATTTACTTTCAAGGCCACTCATACAAAGTGCAGTGCAGAAGATTATCAGTCAGCATTGTGGTGATGTGGATGATACCATAGTGAATGATATTGTAAGTGTAGTTACACAAAGTAATGTCTTGCTTAAGTTCACCAATACAGGAGGATCCCTGTCAACAGCTAGCAGGAGACCATCTTATTTTCAGCAAAAATTTCCAGTTGTTATGCCAGTTGAATTCTGCCTTGACAGAGGTAGTTCATTTGTGTATGTTCCCATACTGAAAATGTTGCAAGCTTTGTTAAACAATAAGGATATTTTGGATAAGGTGCTGCACGAAAAGACTCTTTCATCAGAAGGATACCTCTCATTCAGAGATGGCTCTCACTTCAAAGAAAATGTTCTTTTGAATGTAGAAGAGTTTAGGATTACTCTTGGGCTATATATAGATGATTTTGAAGTGGCTAATCCATTGGGAACATCCAAGAAAGCACAAGCTATGCGCAGTATATTGGGTGATTGCTAACCTTGATTCCAAATATCGGTCAGCTCTGCACTCCATACAACTTGCACTTTTGTGTAAAGTTAATACCGCGAAGGAACATGGCTATGCAGAAATCCTTCGTCCCCTCATTCAGGATCTTGCAACCCTAGAGGAACATGGTGTTTATGTTGAACAACTAGCAGAAAGTGTTAAAGGCACTGTGTTGTATGTAGCAGCAGACAACTTGGGGGCTCACTCTGTGGCAGGATTCCAGGAGAGTTTTGCAGCCGATTACTTCTGTCGGTTTTGTATGTGTAAGCAACATGAGATACAGGATAAGGAGGTCAGATCAGGTCTACTCCATTTAAGGACAAGAGAGAATCATGACAGACATGGACAGGATGTTGTACATGACCCTGCTATGGCCAGACATCATGGTGTTAAAAGAGGGTGTCCATTCAGTGAAAATCTGAGACACTTTCATGTGGTCGATGGTTTTCCACCTGACATCCTGCATAACTTTTTGGAGGGTATTGTGCCAGCAGAACTGTCATTGTGTCTTCAGGATTTGGTTACCAAGAGGTATATTTCTTTGGACTCTCTGAATAAGGCCATTAAACAGTTTCCTTACACATTTTCTGATAAAGCTGACCAACCACAAATAATTCCAAAGACTCACATCTCCAAGAAAACTATCGGGGGCAATGGCCATGAAAACTGGTCTCTCCTGAGGCTCCTTCCATTGATGATAGGACACAATATCCCAGAGGGAGACCAGGCATGGGAGATACTTATGCTTCTAAAAGATATACTAGAGATAGTGATGTCCTCACACTTTACTGATAAGTTAATACACTTCCTGGAATGCAAAATCTCAGAACATAGAGAGTTACTGCAGCAAACCTTTCCAAGCTACAAACTTCGTCCAAAACATCATTTTATTGAACACTACCCTCAAATGATAAAAATCTTCGGCCCACTTGTAGATGTGTGGACAATGCGTTTTGAAGGGAAGCACAGTTTTTTTTAAAAAGGTTGTGCATGACACTCGCAATTTTAAGAATTTACAAAAAACCTTAGCTGTAAGACACCAGAAAATGATGGCCTTCCATTTGGATTCATCATCATTCTTCAAACCTCCTTTGGAAATTGATAAAGTGAGGTCAGTTATGATTACATCTTTCCCTGAAAATGTTCAGAACTCCCTACGACAGCATAATGCCAAACAAAGTATGGTGTTGGTTGCATCTTCTGCTTGTGTTGATGGTGTAAACACAGTCACTCATTTTTCTGATCTAAATGATCCTTTCCCCTTATCCTCCTATCGAATAAAGGGCAATGTGTATGTGATACTGAAGCGTTATATATTATGCTGAATGATTGCATGTGAAATTGGCACTGAGGTTATGTTTGCTCTCTCTAGGACCATGGGACGCTATAAACTAAGAATTTTTGTAAATGAACAGGACATACATAAAGTCTCACTAGATGGGAAACCAGAAACAGTAGAAGAACTTTACAAAATAGTTAAAGAAAAATGCAAGCTCAAGGATGACTTTTCTCTCATGTACGAAGATCCTGACTTTGATAATTCCCTCTGCAACCTTGATGATGTACAAGATTTGCCACCTACAAAAGCTACTGTCAAGGTCATACCTTTGGTGACACTGACACTGATACCTACCTCCACCCCCAGTCTATCTGAAGTCTCCTCAGATGATACAGAGGTTCTGTTGACACCAAGCTCATCAACAAGACAAGAGCGATGGCCAGAATTTTTGGACATTCCAAATTTCCCAGTTGATGTGGAATTCAGACAGGCAAATCTTCTGTTTTTACGAGACCGTACTTACCTGAATGTACCAAGAGACATGACGCATGGTATTTTGGAGAAACTTGCTGAGGAGATCTACAAATTTGATGCCTATCCAAATGAAGAACGATGCCGTTCTGTGGCATTAGCACTCATAACAAAACATCCTTGTCTGAGGGAACCAGGCTCACCAGATGGGTGCTCTGGCTGGAAGAACAGCTTGATGTACAAAATGGGAAATTATCGCACTAAACTGAGAAAAGCTGGATGTGCAGAGGTTGCAATAAACACAGGGATAAAGTGCGCCCCACAAATGGCATCAAAAGGCCTCAAAAGACCAAAAAGGTATGAGGTGAATTACTTACCTAACCTACCTGAGGGGCAGAATGAAGATGGACTAGAGACTGAAAGAAAGCTCCTGGTTGAAGAAATGAAAAAACGGAACCCCAGTGGAACTGTTATTGCTTCAAAGATGGATCAGACCTTCCCACTGCGGAGACGGGAGATTGTGGAGACCGAACCTCCAGTGAAAACCCTGAAGGAGCAGTGGCCTGCCCTTTTTTCAGAGAGACAAGTAAGAACTGACACTTATATGCTTTTTTGTTTACACCCATAATAAATACCTAGTCTATTCACATGTTTTTGTGTCTTTTTGCTGTGCATTGCAGGTATATGCAGAGTTCAACAGGATTGCCACCACAAATCTAGAAAATGACTTTTTTGATGCAGTGGACCACTTCACACCCCGCTTTGTCAGTATCTTCAAGTCCAAGAAAGGAAGTGTTGGAGAAAAATTAGCTGAAATTGTGCAGCAGATTGATTCAGGGGTAAGGGGGTAAGGGGGTAAGCTTCTAAAGGTTTCTTAATGTTATTTTTTGTTGAACGAGCATAAATACTGTATTTTAAGAACTGGCAACTTGCAGTACTGTTAAAACATTAGGTCCTTTGCTCCTGATGAACTGTGTACCAGTTTTGGAGATTTCCACAAAAAAAACATTTAGATGAAACTCTTTTCATGTATACTTCTGTGTTCATATTGTAATGTTGTATTATCCTGAACTTAATTTGTTCTTTCCTCTAGAAGCCAGATGTGACAGCACTACGTACCCTTGTTCTCAGAGGCCTCCCAATACTACTTGGTGATGATCCGAGTAACTTCTACAACACTGCCTTTGTAAGTTCTCACACAGTTACAGAAAAATAAGAATATGGACTAGAATGTGCACTAAGAATGTGTACTAGAAGGGAGCACAGTGGTGCATTGGGTAGTTCGGGTCCCTCACAGCAAGAATGTCCTGGGTTCAATCCAGCTGGGTGACAGGGGTGGAAGATTGGCAGCAGGAATCTTTTTGTGTACAGTAAAATTATCCATGGCCCATGTGTTGATGCAGTGAAATTAATGAAAAATTAATGAACAAGACTTGAAGGCTGTGTAGGCAGGACAGATAGATAATATTTCACTGTTGTAACGGAGTTTTTGTGTCACACAGGATTCAAACGACAATGAGGGCTGGGCACAGGTGACTGTTGGCTTGCTGACTGTTGTCGGCGAAGATGCACCTGTGTCTTCAAGTCATCTCCACTTAAACCCACTATCAACTGCCATCATTCTGGAAGGAGGTATTGTGATGGAAAATCTCACAAACCTACCACAAGCACTTTGCCTTTTGTTTGCTTTTTGGTCTTATGCTCTCCACCTTGAATACCCAAGGGCCATGAGAAACACGTTAAACTTCATCCAGAGAGTGATGCTTAGGCTGGGAGAGAACAAACTCCCCCCAAGACTCCAAACTCTAAAAAATCTCCTGTTGACTTAGTGCAATTATTGAAGAGTTCGTTGAAAAGTTGTAGTAGTGTCAGTTGCTATTGTTGCCATTGTTAAGTCATTATGGCACTTTTTTGAAATGGTTATTTTTTTTGTTTTTGCTATTATTGTGTTAATAGGAAAAAAACACTCGGTGCAGTCACATAGAGGTTTTTAAATGCCTTATGCTCAGACTAATCCACTATAACTGTTCTTATAACAATTATAATTGTTCTTGCAATCCTGCTGCACACACAGCACTTTGCAACTGCAGGTGAAAGGTTACAAATGGTTTGGTTAAAAGCATCACGAAAGTGCATTTGATTGACTGAGTGATGGTTATGGCTATTAATTATGTGTATGAGAGTAGTGTCAGTTGCTATTTCTGCTAAGTAATTATGACACTTCTTTGAAACAAAAGTGTTTGTTTTTGCTTTTGTTATTGGCCACATTCCTGACTGTTGTAACAGATGCAAATGTTTTAAACCTGTGAAAATTGAAGGTCTTTTCGAGAAACAAACCTGTTCTAACTGTAATGTGATTGTGTGTTAAATATGTATTTTTACTTTGTACCTATACTCCACTACATAGGTATAAATTATAGTGAGTTGGCAGGCATTTTTTCATGTTTTGGATATAGATATTCCTTACAAAGTATACCTTCACTACATGTCTAATTATTTATTACCAAATGTAATGTTTTACTGAATGTTATTATTTGCAGCTAAAACAAGGCGTTTATTTACTGTTGCATTAAAAGTGTAGTTTTAGTGTAGTTTGCATGCTATTATGAAGTAAATCTGACTGCTCTTAAAGTAAATAAAACTAGAAAATCTCAGTTACAGGAAATTTTACTTCAGTTAGCCTAACTTACATAATTGTGTTATTTGGAATACACACAAGAGTAAAGTTTACATCATGCAAGTTAGTATACTGAACTTGTACTTCTGAGTACTCTATACATACCCAATAATACACCTTAAGCAAATTGCAAAGTACTTTGTACTAGTTTCTCTTAGTTACAGTAACTTGGATATGAGTATATTTTACTTTGTAAGCATTAGTTACTAGAACATACAATACCCAGTTCTTCTGTACTCATTATTTTAAGTGCAACTGGTTTGCATGCTTTTTTCAAGTAAGGTTAACTAATCGGATTTTGCAGTGTACAGACATTACATACCTGTGTATATGTTTGCACCTGACACCAAGACAAATTCCTAGTACTGTAAAGTGCCCTTTGCTGACCCTTTGCTGTACCTGGCAATAAAACTTTTTCTGATTCTGATTCTGATTCTGATGAAATAATAGGTGCACGTATAATATAGATTATTGTAAAATAATAGTAATAATAAAGGATCTCCACGGCACAGCTACATACACAAGCTGTAAAAGAGATAATATTGCATGGCTTACCTGTGTGAGAGAGAAAAGCTAATGAAATTAATCAACTCCTTTTTTAGTAGCAAGACTCTGAAATGATGGGAGGAGTCAGAAAAAAGATTGAATTACACATTTTCTAAAGTTGCATACTGGTTGTGTTCATTTGTGTTTATTATTAAACAACATTACATAAAAATGCTCTTACAAAACGTGTTATTCTTGTTTACCCCCTCTCCCTAAGTAGCCCCTGATGTTTCAGGCTCAGCCCCTGATGTTTTCAAATCCTAGATACGCCCCTGGTCACTATCCAGCATCATTTGAAGGTGGGACTTCCTTTTCTGACACATGGTCACAGGAGCACATGGTGTGAGATGGAGGTAAGATTATTTACTTTGGTAATCTAATTTAAAATGACATTAACTGTAAATTAAAAATATATGTGCATGCATGAAGGCAAAAAGAAGATTTTTGTCGTGGTTTAATGTTTTTTTGGTACTTTGCATGTTTAGAAAATGAGTTTTTCTTTTTGTTGCCTCGAGGCAACGTTGTGTGATAAGGGGTAGTTTTTAAGGAAGTTTTTGCTGACAATGTGTTTTGATGTCATCACAAATATTTATGCACAATATACAAATATTGATTTTCTTTTTTTGATTTAATTTTATTTCTTTTAACACATTGTGCCAGATAAATGGACATAAAGTTGGTCTATGGAAAGCAAGAGCAGAACTGGAATGTTCGGAAAATCATATCTGACAGTGAGGAGGAGCGGAATAGAGAAAAAAGGTTTATGCAGAAGAGGAAAAATCATTTTAATTTAGGGTTTGGATTGTTGAGCTCATTTGTACACAACCAAGTCTAATCTTCTTCTTCTTTCGGCTTTTCCCTTCAGGGGTGGCCACAGCGAATCATCTCTCTCCACCTATCCCTATCTCCTGCATCCACAACAGTTACACCCACTAGCTTCATATCCTCATTTATTACATCCATATACCTCCTCTTTGGCCTTCCTCTTTGCCTCCTGCCTGGCAGCTCCGTGTCCAACATTCTCCTACCAATATAGTCACTCTCCCTCCTCTGAACATGTCCAAACCATCTTAACCTGGCCTCCCTAACTTTGTCCCCAAACGTCCGACATGAGCCGTCCCTCTGATGTACTCGTTCCTAATCCTGTCCAACCTTGTCACTCCCAAAGAGAACCTCAACATCTTCAGCTCTGCTACCTCCAGCTCTGACTCCTGTCTCTGTCTCAGTGACATTCTGACTTTTGGAGGCTTTATTATGTCAATTTTATGATGAAACATGAAAAGACTTTAAAGGTCATCTTGTTGTCTCGTTCTGATCACGTTAAATACACTACATTGCCAAAAGTTTTGGGACGTCTGCCTTTACATGGACATCCCATTCTTAATCCGTAGGTTTTAATATGGAGTCGCCCCGCCCTTTGCAGCTGTAACAGCTTCAACTCTTCTAGGAAGGCTTCCCACAAGGTTTAGGAGCGTGTTTATGGGAATGTTTGACCATTCCACTAGGAGCGCATTTGTGAGGTCAGGCACTGATGTTGGACAGGAAGGTGTAGCTCATAGTTTCCGCTCTAATTCATCCCAAAGGTGTTCTATCAGGTTGAGGTCAGGACGCTTTGCAGGCCAGTCAAGTTCCACACCTCCACACCAAACTCACTCATCCATGTCTTTATGAACCTTGCTTTGTGCACTGGTGTGTCATGTCATGTTGGAACAGGAAGGGGTCATCCCCAAATGACACATTCATTCACAAATGTTTGGAGAAGCAGGCTGCATGCCTAGGTGCTTGATTTTATACAGCTGTGGCCATGGAAGTGATTGGAACACCTGAATTCAATGATTTGGAGGGGTGTCCCAAAACCTTTTGGAAATGCAGTGTATAAACACAACTAGACTGAAATATACCAGTATGATATGCAACTAATTGTTAAACATGAATTAACTAAGGAAACCAGTAGATATCAGTTTATACCAGGCTCAGCAGTATCACTCTCAGTTATGATCAGTTAATTCAATAAAAAATTCATTAGGCAAGAGGAATTTAGGAAGAAACTTGATAATTAACTGATAAGAAACTGAACAACTGTGTTTGCTCTAGTGATCCACTGTGGGCCAGCAGAGCCAGCATCCAAGCACACCTCCTTTCAGTTACATCAGTTGCATTTCCGGGTTTAAAATGTGAGTTAAAGCAGGAAAATCACCAAACTGGATGCTGGCCTTTCAGGACTGGAGTTTGTACCTACGGATTAGTTTATAATCAGTAGGTGCGTTTACATGGACACTTGTAATCCGATCGTAACAGGACTAGAAGCACAATCAGGTTAAAAAAGTGTCACGTAAACACGTCAATCGGATGGAATTTGCCACATCCCATTAAAATTTCAATCGGATGATAAGGGGTGGTTTAAACCATTTTTAGTCCGATCGAGAGGACATGTAAACACTTAATCGGATGGAATATTATCCTGGAAAGTTCTGCACATGTGCAATGACGCAAGAATGACGTACGGATGTTGTCGTAGGTAAAATGGCGGACGCTAAGCAAAACCGCAGGAATCCTGTTTTCATGGACTGTGCACATGTCAAATGATCTAATCCGATTCTAATCATGTGTCATGTAAACGCGCATAACAATCTGATTACTTTATACCGTGTTCATGTAAACGCTGCGATCGGATTCGTCAATCTGATTGAATTCGGTCCGATCTGATTAAAAAGTGTCCATGTAAACGCACCTAGTGACCATCTGCTGTGTGACAGACATACGAACATGTGTTTTAAATGTAGGGTTGGTTGTCTGTATGGAACCGGGGCAAGAAGACACAGAGTAAGGAGTGAGAGTGTGAGAGAGTGTGTATGCATGAGAGAGTGACACAGAGAGCAGTATGTTATCCTTTGCTTATATTTGCATGTAGACATACAGTAGGGTCTGATTGCTCCTTTCCTTCCCTCCCCTCTGACAACTGGGTCTGAGTTCAGCGTAGCTTTGAGTTGCTTCATTCTCTTCATTCGTAGTAAGTCATTTTGCATAAAAGCAACCAGCAAATCCACTAGTGAATGCTGCTAGAAAAATGACAGTGATCCGAAACACACCAGCAAGTCCACCTCTGAATGGCTAAAAAAAAAAAATTTAATGTTTTGGAGTTAACTACCTAGTTAAAGTCCAGACTTAAATCCGATTGAGATTCTGTGGCATCACTTTAAACAGACCGTTCATGCTAGAAACCCTCCAATGTGGCTGAATTAAAACAATTTAAAACAATTCTGCAAAGAAGAGAGAAGCAAATTTCCTCCAAAGTGATGTGGAAGATTCATTGCCAGTTATTGCTTATGCTTGATTGCACTTGTTCCTGCTGAAGGGACCACAAACAGGTTATTAGGTTTTGGGGGCAATTACTTTTTCACATAGAGCCAGGCAGGTTTGGACACCTTTTTACCCTTAATAAATGATATCATAATTCATAAAAACTGCATTTTGTATTTACTCGCATAATTATCTTTGTATAATAAAACTGATGATCTGAACCATTTAAGTGAAAAAAAAAACTTTTATTATATATAATTATTGTGTATATATATATATATATATATATATACACATATATATATACACATACAGTGCTGTGAAAAAGTATTTGCTGATTTTATATAGAATAATATTGAATAAGAAATAAAGCTCAGATATTTAGAGGTAGACGGCCATGTTTGTTTTTTTGAGCGTGAGGGGAATCACTGCGCATGCGCACTGCGCACTTTGCAGTGTCACAGAACACTTGACGTAATGTTTGTGTTTAAACTGTGTTTCCTTTTAAACACTGAGGTGTTGTGGTTGTGAAGCTCGCAAGACACTTGGATTATCTTTTGAGATTTTTCTACACTCCTGTTTGGGATTTCTTCTCACTCCGCTACTGGACCTGATTCCTACACCGACTCTACAGCAGTGATGATGAACTTCGGAGGAGGAGCCGCGCTTCAGCAGCACCAGGATGTGGAGCCCGAGCCCGGATGGAGCGGACTGGACGACCCCTGGAACGGTCAGTTAATGACTTTTCTCTTTTTCTCTTAAGTATGAAGTCTTTTAAACACCGCGGTATTACAAAAAAAAAACCGCAATCGGTAATATCGTTTTATTTGGTTAGATGATTTGGAGAAAATCTGTTCGGCTAATCGATATTTGGCTAATCGCTTTATGGACACGAGCATTATGCTAAAGCTAGCGGACAAAGCGGCAGAGTCCAGTGAAACGAGCGGGGAAGAAATAAACAGTGTTAATGTTTTCAGATTTGTTAAAATCAGCTTTTTATAAAAGTCGGAATGTTTATTTAACGCTTATTAAAGTTTACCAAGACAAGCCGAGGAGTATTAGCAAAGATTAGCTAGACGGCTAGTTAGCATGTAGCTAAGTAATTGTTTTTCAGTGTTCGTAGTTTTTTTAAAGAGGGAATGAAACAAGTTAAAATGTTTACAATAACATGATCTATTTTATTATGTGAACGATTTTTCATTGTCCGTGTTTGTCGAGTTGTTAAAGCGGAGACAGAAAGGGGCTGTGAGGAAAGGCAGCTAGCTGAACAAAACCATTCGGTAGAAATAAATGGAGCTAGTGTGGCAGTGTAGAGTGCAGCTTAGGGAAAAATATCAAGCTGTTTGTTTCACTTCTGTTCAGCAAGGATTTGTTTATAGCTGTAATGAATAAAATAGTTAGGAGTAGTGTCATTTACGATAAAGGGCGAATTTTTGAGAGGAGACACAAATGAACTCAAAGGGGATGTGAAGCATTGGAGTAAGGAACTGATAAAGAAACACACTGTAATAGAAATGTAGTTTAATCTGCATTGTTTTGGGGAAGATACTTTTGAGTATTGAGATAAGTGACCAGTGTGAGTAACAGTGAAGCCGTGATAGCGTAAGTAACTCCTATAAATGCAGAATATAAATACTGAGTTTTTCTGCACTGTTATAGGAAGATTACAGTAATATAACTTGTGTAAATACGTCTTGTTTTAATATGGAGGTTTTCCTGCTTTACAAAACATACACAGTGCTATTAAAAAAGGGTTTCTGCTTCTTTTTATGAGATGTTTCTAAATGTCCCGCATTGTCTGTTTATCTTCTTTGACACAGGGACACAGAGGGAGACGTTTGTGTTTCCGGAGGATGAGGATGATGACAACTGGCCTATGAGAGGCCGCTCTCCTGTGTGGATCCCACCACCTGTGGGGAGCCCACCCCCACCTGTGAGAGGTCCATTTTCTGTATGGACCCCATCACCTGTGAGGAGCCCATCCCCACCTATGAGAGGCCTCTCTTCTGTTTGGACCCCACCACCTGTGAGGAGCCCATCCCCACTTATGAGAGGCCTCTCTCCTGTTTGGACCCCATCACCTGTGAGGAGCCCATCCCCACCTATGAGAGGCCTCTCTTCTGTTTGGACCCCACCACCTGTGAGGAGCCCATCCCCACTTATGAGAGGCCTCTCTCCTGTTTGGACCCCATCACCTGTGAGGAGCCCATCCCCACCTATGAGAGGCCTCTCTCCTATGTGGATCCCACCACCTGTGAGGAGCCCATCCCCACCTATGAGAGGCCTCTCTCCTATGTGGATCCCACCACCTGTGAGGAGCCCATCCCCACCTATGAGAGGCCTCTCTCCTATGTGGATCCCACCACCTGTGAGGAGCCCATCCACACCTATGAGAGGCCTCTCTCCTATGTGGATCCCACCACCTGTGGGGATCCCATCCACACCTATGAGAGGTCTCTCTCCTATGTGGATCCCACCACCTGTGAGGAGCCCATCCACACCTATGAGAGGCCTCTCTCCCGTATGGATCCCACCACCTGCGGGGAGCCTCTCTCCTGTATGGATCCCACCACCTGTATGGATCCCACCACCTGTGGGGAGCACATCCCCACCTATGAGAGGCCTCTCTCCTGTGTGGATCCCACCACCTGTGGGGAGCACATCCCCACCTATGAGAGGCCTCTCTCCTGTATGGGTCCCACCACCAGTATGGATCCCACCACCTGTGGGGAGCCCATCCCCACCTATGAGAGGCCTCTCTCCTGTGTGGAGGAGACCATCCCCTCGCATTAACCCTTCCTCTGTGATAAGTCCATCCCCACTAACGCTACCATCCCCATTGATGAGACCATCACCTTCAGTGAATCCACAACCTTCCACAGTTCCTCTGCCCCAGCCTCATGTCCAGATGAACCCCCACCACATTGTGTCTGGTCAGCTGTATGTTCCTGTCCCACGCCAGGGCATAAGGAGGAGGAGGGACGAAGAGGATGGCATTCAAGAAGCCCCTCCGAGTAGACGGCAGCATGTGGATCAGGATGGGTAGCTGGATTTCATCAAGAGGATCGTCCGATTCCCCGTTCACTTGATGTATCCATGATGTATGGTAAGTATCTGTGGTAAGTATCTGTGGTAAGTATTTCACCCCTAGATTTCAGCATTAGTCTTTTTTAATAATTATGTAAGTATTTCAGCCTTTTAAACACGTGGGGTGGTGAGAATCCGCTTGATACCTTCTCGTCTGTTGTGTTGAGAAAAAAAATATACATATTTTGGAGCCCATAGCTACATCATTCGGTCACTTTATGAATCTCGGTGTGATTGCGCAGGCATCCAGAGGATTCTTACCACCATCTCTAGCATAATCTCTAAATGTAGATCATTTTAATGATATGATTGTGGTATGATTTAATGTAGTTATGGCATCTAGTTACAAATGTGAGTCTGTTGTTTCTTTTGTATTTAGAATTTGCATTTAGTTTGTATTAAATGTATAGACTTTTTATAATATTAATGTTTATTTAAGTTATGTGTATTAACCTAATTTATATGAATAAATAAATATAATTTGTATTGTAGAAGCATGCATTGTTGTAAATATGTAAATATTATATTTTTAAGATTTAGATTTTAATATTAAGTTATACAAATGTAGTGTTGTATAAAATAGAGTATAAAATATTAATATCTATAATAAGTGTACAGTTTGTCATTGCTTGTAAATAGATAATAAATTACTTTTTAGTTCAATACAAACGTGTCTCAAGTGTCTTTTTTTTATAACACATCATAAACATTTCTCATTTGTTTTTCATATAATTACACAGTAAAAAGAGTACAGTATTGCTGTATTACATATCAGTATTTTTCTAAAACAATATCCATGTTACTGTGTGAAATGCTGTCAGAGAGAGAGAGAGAGAGAGAGAGAGTGTATGTGTACTGAGATGAAATCACTGAAAGCTAAATAAAATCAGAAGGTTGTGAGTTCCAATCCCAGATCCACCACAAGGCCCTCAACCCTCAATTACTCAGTTGTATAAAATAAGATAAAATGTAAGTCTCTCTGGATAAGGGCATCTGCTAAATACCAGAAACGTAAATGTAAATGTCTGATATCTCTGCCTCTTGTCTCCTCAGTTCTGGTTAAACCTATGAGAGTGTCACACTTATTCAAAACACGTCACTAAGACCTGTTATAAACATATTCTGTCTAATTTAACTCTGAATGAAATAAAACCTCATAAACCTTCTGATATTAATTATACTATTTTCCTTCCACCCTCATCGTCCTGACTCCTGACCCTGAGGCTGACCAGTGTGCCTGCACACCAGGGGATAGTGGATAGTAAAACTGCTTTATCTTCTTCATATCTGTCTGTAGGATTTTTTAATACATTTATTTTAAGGGATAAAAAGCTAATATTAGGTTCATTGTGAGAGAAGTTCACAGTCTGTAGCCACTGCAGAATATGGTTGTTGTATTTATGTCTGGTGTAAATGGAGTACACAGATATATATTTTTCCCAGACCAGTAGTGTCTCAGGTGTCTGATGCGACTGATTTATAATTCAGTGATTCATCAGAAACTTGTTGCCAAATCATTTCACTGTCAGTCCACTTTGTGTTTGGAATTCAGGGAATTCAAGTGGACTTTCCTTTCCCTTTGGGCTCAAGACACTTCAGTACATTTTTTAAGAAACTCTGAGTTTTAGCTGTGTTTCAGTGTGCCCAAGAAACTCTTTCACAGCTTCACACAGCTTCACACTCCTCTCCAGATGTGTAGGAATACACGCTCACACACACACTCCCTTTCCTATCCTTTTGAGGACCTTTTAATAGGAATAATCCTGAGCTCATATGTTTTTTGGTTAGTTTTAAATAAAATCTGTGTAAGAGGCAGATCAAAAGTCCATAGAAAAAAGGTACCACACTGTATGTTCCTGTAGCTGTAGTGTATAGTTTTAATGCAGTTTACCTCTAAAGCTTAACTGCAAAAATGAAAATGCTGCTCCTTAAGGTTCACTTTGTGCTTTAAAAGATTTCCTACACTCTTCATGTTACTAGGTGAAAGATACATAATGAAAGCAATCATTTTAAAGAAGGTACTTTTTCTGAATGTAGGGCTTTTTTTCAGTTCCTTTAGTTCAGACTACAGGTGAATAATAAAGTGTAAAGAGTGTTAGCAAATTACTAAATATAAACACACACACAGTATGTGTTAGAGATAAAACATCAGTTTCTGTCTCTTAACTTGTGGACTGTTCGAAAATACAAAATATTTTTTTCTCAATTTTCTTCACTTAAATCTGTTTATTATCTGGTGGATTTTTTTTTTACCTTTTATCCCAGTCTTGGATATGTCATTATATATATATATATACACATACAGTATCTCACAAAAGTGAGTACACCCCTCACATTTTTGTAAATATTTTATTATATCTTTTCATGTGACAACACTGAAGAAATGACACTGTGCTCCAATGTAAAGTAGTGAGTGTACAGCCTGTATAACAGTGTAAATTTGCTGTCCCCTCAAAATAACTCAACACACAGCCATTAATGTCTAAACCGTTGGCAACAAAAGTGAATACACCCCTAAGTGGAAATGTCCAAATTGGGCCCAAAGTGTCAATATTTTGTGTGGCCACCATTATTTTCCAGCACTGCCTTAACCCTCTTGGACATGGAGTTCACCAGAGCTTCACAGGTTCTCACTGGAGTCCTCTTCCACTCCTCCATGATGATTCAAGATTCAAGATTCAAGAAGCTTTTATTGTCATTTCAACCACATATAGCTGGCGCAGTACATAGTGAAATGAAACAACGTTTCTCCAGGACCTGGTGCTACATAAACATACAACTACTAGTACAATACAAAACAACAAACAACACCACAGAGCTAGGACAGAAGTTTGTCTTAGCCACGTAAAGTGCACAGTGTGCAGCTAGGTGCAAACAGAGCATAGACAAGACAGTGCAAAAAAGACAATAAATACAATAAAGACAACACAAAAGAACACAGGACACTTAGCGCTGAAAGGAAATAAAAGAACATGTACTGGAATGTAAGTGAAATAAAATAGATAAAGTGAAATGATGTAGAAAAAAAAAGTATTGTGCAAAAATATTGTGCAAAAATACACAGCAGCAGTTGAGGTAGTGCAAATAGAATAAACATAAGTATAACTATAGCAGCGGATGACAGGTAGAGGTAGTGCAGTAAGTAATGAACAGTATAAATTATGTGTGTGTGTTTGTGTCCACACAGTCAAGAGAGAGTGTGTGTATCTGTGTGTGAGAGACAGAGTTAGTATACAGTTCAATCCTGAGTGAGAGTGTGTGTGTGTGTGTGAGAGCGTAGAACAGTTCAGTCCTGAGTGAGAGTGTGTGTGTGTGTGTGAGAGCGTAGAACAGTTCAGTCCTGAGTGAGAGTGTGTGTGAGAGAGTGTAGAACAGTTCAGTCCTGAGTGAGAGTGTGTGAGAGAGTGTAGAACAGTTCAGTCCTGAGTGAGAGTGTGTGTGAGAGTGTAGAACAGTTCAGTCCTGAGTGAGAGTGTGTGTGTGTGTGAGAGAGTGTGGAACAGTTCAGTCCTGAGTGAGAGTGTGTGTGTGTGTGTGTGAGAGAGTGTAGAACAGTTCAGTCCTGAGTGAGAGTGTGTGTGAGAGTGTAGAACAGTTCAGTCCTGAGTGAGAGTGTGTGTGAGAGTGTAGAACAGTTCAGTCCTGAGTGAGAGTGTGTGTGAGAGTGTAGAACAGTTCAGTCCTGAGTGAGAGTGTGTGTGAGAGTGTAGAACAGTTCAGTCCCGGGTGTTGAGGAGCCTAATGGCTTGAGGAAAGAAACTGTTACACAGTCTGGTTGTGAGGGCCCGAATGCTCCGGTACCTCTTTCCAGATGGCAGGAGGGTGAAGAGTGTGTGTGAGGGGTGTGTGGGGTCAGCCACAATGCTGATGGCTTTGCGGATGCAGCGTGCGGTGTAAATGTCTGTGATAGAGGGGAGAGAGACTCCGATGATCTTCTCAGCTGTCCTCACTATCCGCTGAAGGGTCTTGCGATCTGAGACGGTGCAGTTCCCAAACCAGGCAGTGATGCAGCTGCTCAGGACGCTCTCGATGGTCCCTCTGTAGAACACAGACAGGATGGGGGGAGGGAGATGGGCTTTACTCAGCCTCCTCAGGAAGTAGAGGCGCTGCTGGGCTTTCTTGGTGATGGAGCTGGTGTTGAGTGACCAGGTGAAGTTCTCCGCCAGATGGACACCAAGGAATTTGATGCTCTTGACGATCTCCACAGAGGAGCCATCGATGGACAGCGGAGAATGGTCACACTGTGCTCTCCTGAAGTCAACAACCATCTCTTTGGTCTTGTCGACGTTCAGGGAGAGGTTGTTGGCTCTGTTGACATCTGTTGTCATCCGTGATGACATCACAGAGCTGGTGGATGTTAGAGACCTTGTGTATATATATATATATAATTTTAATCCAGTTCCGAATGTTTTATCCCGAATTTTGCCACCGGAGTGTAGAGGAATTAATGAAATGTTGATTATTTTAGTTGAGCACTGTGGCCGTTTACTGTACATGATTTTAACTGACATCTCTCTCCGCACGCACACACACACACACACACACAAAATACCGCGAGAGTGTGCGCTGGAATATGTGCTAGAACAGCTCTCGCAATACTTTAATGTCCTACACCTATCGGTCTGCGCGGCGCCGCTTTCACACCACGTGACTAAAATACCTTACAGAAAACACAACAATCTTATTACTCAGATAAAAGTCTAACTTCTAATATTTAATGTTAACACAGATGGTAAAAGTCGGCTAACAAATGTATGTTGTGTCAAAAAGGAGGCCCACTGTCTTTGATTCTGAAAACCCCGGACATAGGACCCGTTTAATTATTATTCCATACCCAAGACATACAAAAGCCTCAAATGAAATAAGCCTAAAGATAGATCTAAATAAAATATAAACTGTTAAAGCACTAAGACATTACAGTCTGAACATCATGACTTTCTATTATTCAACTACTGCAGTATTTAAGGTAAAATACAGACATGGCTTAGGTGAACAATGGACCAGAACAGACTCCATCATTCAGCTGTTCTGTCAATAGAAAAAGGAATTGAAAAATTCTCAGCACTATAAATATTAATATGGTGATTGTCTATTTTGCTCAAGTCTCGGAGATACTCTCTGCTCATTCCACCCTCAAAGAAATAGTATAGAAAAGTGACCAAGAGCATGAAGTAGACAAGATACAAGCAGCAAGACAGAGAGAAGAGAAGAGAAGAGAAGAGAAGAGAAGAGAAGAGAAGAGAAGAGAAGAGAAGAGAAGAGAAGAGAAGAGAAGAGAAGAGAAGAGAAGAGAAGAGAAGAGAAGAGAAGAGAGGCTGTAAAAAATAAACAAAGAATAATTCATACACTAGTGGCAGCATAAAACAGGAATCTTCTCCCTGAGAAGATGCTGGTGAACTTCTACACTGCCATCATCGAATCTATCCTCACATCCTCCATCACAGTCTGGTTTGCTGCAGCTACAGCCAGGGACAAGGCCAACGAGCTGTACCTCTCCAGCACCCGGAGACGTGCAGCCAAGATCGCAGCCGACCCCTCTCATCCCGGAAACAAACTTTTTCAGTCCCTCCCCTCTGGCCAGAGGCTCCGGTCCATGAGGACCAGGACCTCACGCCACAAACAGTTTCTTCCCCACTGCAGTCAGCCTGCTGAACAGTGCCTCACCTACCTCCAGATGACCCCCCCCCCAACCCAGACACTCACTTCCACATTCTAAATTGCACTACTGTTCATTCAAACTCACACTTTTGTACACAATATTTATCTCATTCTAGATTGTGTACATACCTCACATCTGTATATATGTTTGGACAGTCACTTTCACTTTTTACATTCTATTGCACTACTTCTCATGCAAGTCACTTTTTAACTTATTCTAGCTCTTTTCTAAAATTGTGTACATTTGTACAGACATTACATACCTGTGTATATGTTTGTACCTGACACCAAGACAAATTCCTAGTACTGTAAAGTGCCCTTTGCTGACCCTTTGCTGTACCTGGCAATAAAACGTTTTCTGATTCTGATTCTGATGAAATAATAGGTGCATGTATAATATAGATTATTGTAAAATAATAGTAATAATAAAGGATCTCCACGGCACAGCTACATACACAAGCTGTAAAAGAGATAATATTGCATGGCTTACCTGTGTGAGAGAGAAAAGCTAATGAAATCAATCAACTCCTTTTTTAGTAGCAAGACTCTGAAATGATGGGAGGAGTCAGAAAAAAGATTGAATTACAAATTTTCTAAAGTTCCATACTGGTTGTGTTCATTTGTGTTTATTATTAAACAACATTACATAAAAATGCTCTTACAAAACGTGTTATTCTTGTTTACCCCCTCTCCCTAAGTAGCCCCTGATGTTTCAGGCTCAGCCCCTGATGTTTTCAAATCCTAGATCCGCCCCTGGTCACTATCCAGCATCATTTGAAGGTGGGACTTCCTTTTCTGACACATGGTCCCAGGAGCACATGGTGTGAGATGGAGGTAAGATTATTTACTTTGGTAAT
The DNA here is from genome assembly GCF_019097595.1 of Hemibagrus wyckioides. Classification (NCBI taxonomy): domain Eukaryota; kingdom Metazoa; phylum Chordata; class Actinopteri; order Siluriformes; family Bagridae; genus Hemibagrus; species Hemibagrus wyckioides. The sequence goes on along the minus strand of NC_080712.1, from coordinate 27,432,192 downwards.
CTAATTTAAAATGACATTAACTGTAAATTAAAAATATATGTGCATGCATGAAGGCAAAAAGAAGATTTTTGTCGTGGTTTAATGTTTTTTTGGTACTTTGCATGTTTAGAAAATGAGTTTTTCTTTTTGTTGCCTCGAGGCAACATTGTGTGATAAGGGGTAGTTTTTAAGGAAGTTTTTGCTGACAATGTGTTTTGATGTCATCACAAATATTTATGCACAATATACAAATATTGATTTTCTTTTTTTGATTTAATTTTATTTCTTTTAACACATTGTGCCAGATAAATGGACATAAAGTTGGTCTATGGAAAGCAAGAGCAGAACTGGAATGTTCGGAAAATCATATCTGACAGTGAGGAGGAGCGGAATAGAGAAAAAAGGTTCATGCAGAAGAGGAAAAATCATTTTAATTTAGGGTTTGGATTGTTGAGCTCATTTGTACACAACCAAGTCTAATCTTCTTCTTCTTTCGGCTTTTCCCTTCAGGGGTGGCCACAGCGAATCATCTCTCTCCACCTATCCCTATCTCCTGCATCCACAACAGTTACACCCACTAGCTTCATATCCTCATTTATTACATCCATAGACCTCCTCTTTGGCCTTCCTCTTTGCCTCCTGCCTGGCAGCTCCATGTCCAACATTCTCCTACCAATATAGTCACTCTCCCTCCTCTGAACATGTCCAAACCATCTTAACCTGGCCTCCCTAACTTTGTCCCCAAACGTCCGACATGAGCCGTCCCTCTGATGTACTCATTCCTAATCCTGTCCAACCTTGTCACTCCCAAAGAGAACCTCAACATCTTCAGCTCTGCTACCTCCAGCTCTGACTCCTGTCTCTGTCTCAGTGACATTCTGACTTTTGGAGGCTTTATTATGTCAATTTTATGATGAAACATGAAAAGACTTTAAAGGTCATCTTGTTGTCTCGTTCTGATCACGTTAAATACACTACATTGCCAAAAGTTTTGGGACATCTGCCTTTACATGGACATCCCATTCTTAATCCGTAGGTTTTAATATGGAGTCGCCCCGCCCTTTGCAGCTGTAACAGCTTCAACTCTTCTAGGAAGGCTTCCCACAAGGTTTAGGAGCGTGTTTATGGGAATGTTTGACCATTCCACTAGGAGCGCATTTGTGAGGTCAGGCACTGATGTTGGACAGGAAGGTGTAGCTCATAGTTTCCGCTCTAATTCATCCCAAAGGTGTTCTATCAGGTTGAGGTCAGGACGCTTTGCAGGCCAGTCAAGTTCCACACCTCCACACCAAACTCACTCATCCATGTCTTTATGAACCTTGCTTTGTGCACTGGTGTGTCATGTCATGTTGGAACAGGAAGGGGTCATCCCCAAACGACACATTCATTCACAAATGTTTGGAGAAGCAGGCTGCATGCCTAGGTGCTTGATTTTATACAGCTGTGGCCATGGAAGTGATTGGAACACCTGAATTCAATGATTTGGAGGGGTGTCCCAAAACCTTTTGGAAATGCAGTGTATAAACACAACTAGACTGAAATATACCAGTATGATATGCAACTAATTGTTAAACATGAATTAACTAAGGAAACCAGTAGATATCAGTTTATACCAGGCTCAGCAGTATCACTCTCAGTTATGATCAGTTAATTCAATAAAAAATTCATTAGGCAAGAGGAATTTAGGAAGAAACTTGATAATTAACTGATAAGAAACTGAACAACTGTGTTTGCTCTAGTGATCCACTGTGGGCCAGCAGAGCCAGCATCCAAGCACACCTCCTTTCAGTTACATCAGTTGCATTTCCGGGTTTAAAATGTGAGTTAAAGCAGGAAAATCACCAAACTGGATGCTGGCCTTTCAGGACTGGAGTTTGTACCTACGGATTAGTTTATAATCAGTAGGTGCGTTTACATGGACACTTGTAATCCGATCGTAACAGGACTAGAAGCACAATCAGGTTAAAAAAGTGTCACGTAAACACGTCAATCGGATGGAATTTGCCACATCCCATTAAAATTTCAATCGGATGATAAGGGGTGGTTTAAACCATTTTTAGTCCGATCGAGAGGACATGTAAACACTTAATCGGATGGAATATTATCCTGGAAAGTTCTGCACATGTGCAATGACGCAAGAATGACGTACGGATGTTGTCGTAGGTAAAATGGCGGACGCTAAGCAAAACCGCGGGAATCCTGTTTTCATGGACTGTGCACATGTCAAATGATCTAATCCGATTCTAATCATGTGTCATGTAAACGCGCATAACAATCTGATTACTTTATACCGTGTTCATGTAAACGCTGCGATCGGATTCGTCAATCTGATTGAATTCGGTCCGATCTGATTAAAAAGTGTCCATGTAAACGCACCTAGTGACCATCTGCTGTGTGACAGACATACGAACATGTGTTTTAAATGTGGGGTTGGTTGTCTGTATGGAACCGGGGCAAGAAGACACAGAGTAAGGAGTGAGAGTGTGAGAGAGTGTGTATGCATGAGAGAGTGACACAGAGAGCAGTATGTTATCCTTTGCTTATATTTGCATGTAGACATACAGTAGGGTCTGATTGCTCCTTTCCTTCCCTCCCCTCTGACAACTGGGTCTGAGTTCAGCGTAGCTTTGAGTTGCTTCATTCTCTTCATTCGTAGTAAGTCATTTTGCATAAAAGCAACCAGCAAATCCACTAGTGAATGCTGCTAGAAAAATGACAGTGATCCGAAACACACCAGCAAGTCCACCTCTGAATGGCTAAAAAAAAAAAATTTTAATGTTTTGGAATTAACTACCTAGTTAAAGTCCAGACTTAAATCCGATTGAGATTCTGTGGCATCACTTTAAACAGACCGTTCATGCTAGAAACCCTCCAATGTGGCTGAATTAAAACAATTTAAAACAATTCTGCAAAGAAGAGAGAAGCAAATTTCCTCCAAAGTGATGTGGAAGATTCATTGCCAGTTATTGCTTATGCTTGATTGCACTTGTTCCTGCTGAAGGGACCACAAACAGGTTATTAGGTTTTGGGGGCAATTACTTTTTCACATAGAGCCAGGCAGGTTTGGACACCTTTTTACCCTTAATAAATGATATCATAATTCATAAAAACTGCATTTTGTATTTACTCGCATAATTATCTTTGTATAATAAAACTGATGATCTGAACCATTTAAGTGAAAAAAAAAACTTTTATTATATATAATTATTGTGTATATATATATATATATATATATATATATATATATATATATATACATATATATATATACACATACAGTGCTGTGAAAAAGTATTTGCTGATTTTATATAGAATAATATTGAATAAGAAATAAAGCTCAGATATTTAGAGGTAGACGGCCATGTTTGTTTTTTTGAGCGTGAGGGGAATCACTGCGCATGCGCACTGCGCACTTTGCGGTGTCACAGAACACTTGACGTAATGTTTGTGTTTAAACTGTGTTTCCTTTTAAACACTGAGGTGTTGTGGTTGTGAAGCTCGCAAGACACTTGGATTATCTTTTGAGATTTTTCTACACTCCTGTTTGGGATTTCTTCTCACTCCGCTACTGGACCTGATTCCTACACCGACTCTACAGCAGTGATGATGAACTTCGGAGGAGGAGCCGCGCTTCAGCAGCACCAGGATGTGGAGCCCGAGCCCAGATGGAGCGGACTGGACGACCCCTGGAACGGTCAGTTAATGACTTTTCTCTTTTTCTCTTAAGTATGAAGTCTTTTAAACACCGCGGTATTACAAAAAAAACCGCAATCGGTAATATCGTTTTATTTGGTTAGATGATTTGGAGAAAATCTGTTCGGCTAATCGATATTTGGCTAATCGCTTTATGGACACGAGCATTATGCTAAAGCTAGCGGACAAAGCTGCAGAGTCCAGTGAAACGAGCGGGGAAGAAATAAACAGTGTTAATGTTTTCAGATTTGTTAAAATCAGCTTTTTATAAAAGTCGGAATGTTCATTTAACGCTTATTAAAGTTTACCAAGACAAGCCGAGGAGTATTAGCAAAGATTAGCTAGACGGCTAGTTAGCATGTAGCTAAGTAATTGTTTTTCAGTGTTCGTAGTTTTTTTAAAGAGGGAATGAAACAAGTTAAAATGTTTACAATAACATGATCTATTTTATTATGTGAACGATTTTTCATTGTCCGTGTTTGTCGAGTTGTTAAAGCGGAGACAGAAAGGGGCTGTGAGGAAAGGCAGCTAGCTGAACAAAACCATTCGGTAGAAATAAATGGAGCTAGTGTGGCAGTGTAGAGTGCAGCTTAGGGAAAAATATCAAGCTGTTTGTTTCACTTCTGTTCAGCAAGGATTTGTTTATAGCTGTAATGAATAAAATAGTTAGGAGTAGTGTCATTTACGATAAAGGGCGAATTTTTGAGAGGAGACACAAATGAACTCAAAGGGGATGTGAAGCATTGGAGTAAGGAACTGATAAAGAAACACACTGTAATAGAAATGTAGTTTAATCTGCATTGTTTTGGGGAAGATACTTTTGAGTATTGAGAGAAGTGACCAGTGTGAGTAACAGTGAAGCCGTGATAGCGTAAGTAACTCCTATAAATGCAGAATATAAATACTGAGTTTTTCTGCACTGTTATAGGAAGATTACAGTAATATAACTTGTGTAAATACGTCTTGTTTTAATATGGAGGTTTTCCTGCTTTACAAAACATACACAGTGCTATTAAAAAAGGGTTTCTGCTTCTTTTTATGAGATGTTTCTAAATGTCCCGCATTGTCTGTTTATCTTCTTTGACACAGGGACACAGAGGGAGACGTTTGTGTTTCCGGAGGATGAGGATGATGACAACTGGCCTATGAGAGGCCGCTCTCCTGTGTGGATCCCACCACCTGTGGGGAGCCCACCCCCACCTGTGAGAGGTCCATTTTCTGTATGGACCCCATCACCTGTGAGGAGCCCATCCCCACCTATGAGAGGCCTCTCTCCTATGTGGATCCCACCACCTGTGAGGAGCCCATCCCCACCTATGAGAGGCCTCTCTTCTGTTTGGACCCCACCACCTGTGAGGAGCCCATCCCCACCTATGAGAGGCCTCTCTCCTATGTGGATCCCACCACCTGTGAGGAGCCCATCCCCACCTATGAGAGGCCTCTCTCCTATGTGGATCCCACCACCTGTGAGGAGCCCATCCCCACCTATGAGAGGCCTCTCTCCTTTGTGGATCCCACCACCTGTGAGGAGCCCATCCACACCTATGAGAGGCCTCTCTCCTATGTGGATCCCACCACCTGTGAGGAGCCCATCCCCACCTATGAGAGGCCTCTCTCCTTTGTGGATCCCACCACCTGTGAGGAGCCCATCCACACCTATGAGAGGCCTCTCTCCTATGTGGATCCCACCACCTGTGGGGATCCCATCCACACCTATGAGAGGTCTCTCTCCTATGTGGATCCCACCACCTGTGAGGAGCCCATCCACACCTATGAGAGGCCTCTCTCCCGTATGGATCCCACCACCTGCGGGGAGCCTCTCTCCTGTATGGAGCCCACCACCTGTATGGATCCCACCACCTGTGGGGAGCACATCCCCACCTATGAGAGGCCTCTCTCCTGTGTGGATCCCACCACCTGTGGGGAGCACATCCCCACCTATGAGAGGCCTCTCTCCTGTATGGGTCCCACCACCAGTATGGATCCCACCACCTGTGGGGAGCCCATCCCCACCTATGAGAGGCCTCTCTCCTGTGTGGAGGAGACCATCCCCTCGCATTAACCCTTCCTCTGTGATAAGTCCATCCCCACTAACGCTACCATCCCCATTGATGAGACCATCACCTTCAGTGAATCCACAACCTTCCACAGTTCCTCTGCCCCAGCCTCATGTCCAGATGAACCCCCACCACATTGTGTCTGGTCAGCTGTATGTTCCTGTCCCACGCCAGGGCATAAGGAGGAGGAGGGACGAAGAGGATGGCATTCAAGAAGCCCCTCCGAGTAGACGGCAGCATGTGGATCAGGATGGGTAGCTGGATTTCATCAAGAGGATCGTCCGATTCCCCGTTCACTTGATGTATCCATGATGTATGGTAAGTATCTGCGGTAAGTATCTGTGGTAAGTATTTCACCCCTAGATTTCAGCATTAGTCTTTTTTAATAATTATGTAAGTATTTCAGCCTTTTAAACACGTGGGGTGGTGAGAATCCGCTTGATACCTTCTCATCTGTTGTGTTGGGAAAAAAAATATACATATTTTGGAGCCCATAGCTACATCATTCGGTCACTTTATGAATCTCGGTGTGATTGCGCAGGCATCCAGAGGATTCTTACCACCATCTCTAGCATAATCTCTAAATGTAGATCATTTTAATGATATGATTGTGGTATGATTTAATGTAGTTATGGCATCTAGTTACAAATGTGAGTCTGTTGTTTCTTTTGTATTTAGAATTTGCATTTAGTTTGTATTAAATGTATAGACTTTTTATAATATTAATGTTTATTTAAGTTATGTGTATTAACCTAATTTATATGAATAAATAAATATAATTTGTATTGTAGAAGCATGCATTGTTGTAAATATGTAAATATTATATTTTTAAGATTTAGATTTTAATATTAAGTTATACAAATGTAGTGTTGTATTATAAAATTTTAAAATAGAGTATAAAATATTAATATCTATAATAAGTGTACAGTTTGTCATTGCTTGTAAATAGTTAATAAATTACTTTTTTGTTCAATACAAACGTGTCTCAAGTGTCTTTTTTTTATAACACATCAAACATTTCTCATTTGTTTTTCATATAATTACACAGTAAAAAGAGTACAGTATTGCTGTATTACATATCAGTATTTTTCTAAAACAATATCCATGTTACTGTGTGAAATGCTGTCAGAGAGAGAGAGAGAGAGAGAGAGAGAGAGAGTGTATGTGTACTGAGATGAAATCACTGAAAGCTAAATAAAATCAGAAGGTTGTGAGTTCCAATCCCAGATCCACCACAAGGCCCTCAACCCTCAATTACTCAGTTGTATAAAATAAGATAAAATGTAAGTCTCTCTGGATAAGGGCATCTGCTAAATACCAGAAACACCACATATACACTTTACTATCCTTTTGATGACCTTTTAATGGGAATAATCCTGAGCTGATATGTTTTTTGGTTAGTTTTAAATAAAATCTGTGTAAGAGGCAGATCAAAAGTCCATAGAAAAAGGTACCACACTGTATGTTCCTGTAGCTGTAGTGTATAGTTTTAATGCAGTTTACCTCTAAAGCTTAACTGTAAAAATGAAAATGCTGCTCCTTAAGGGTCACTTTGTGCTTTAAAAGATTTCCTACACTCTTCATGTTACTAGGTGAAAGATACATAATGAAAGCAATCATTTTAAAGAAGGTACTTTTTCTGAATGTAGGGTTTTTTTCAGTTCCTTTAGTTCAGACTACATGTAAATAATAAAGTGTAAAGAGTGTTAGCAAATTACTAAATATAAACACACACACAGTATGTGTTAGAGATAAAACATCAGTTTCTGTCTCTTAACTTGTGGACTGTTCGAAAATACAAAATATTTTTTTCTCAATTTTCTTCACTTAAATCTGTTTATTATCTGGTGGATTTTTTTTTTACCTTTTATCCCAGTCTTGGATATGTCATTATATATATATATATATATATATACATACAGTATCTCACAAAAGTGAGTACACCCCTCACATTTTTGTAAATATTTTATTATATCTTTTCATGTGACAACACTGAAGAAATGACACTGTGCTCCAATGTAAAGTAGTGAGTGTACAGCCTGTATAACAGTGTAAATTTGCTGTCCCCTCAAAATAACTCAACACACAGCCATTAATGTCTAAACCGTTGGCAACAAAAGTGAGTACACCCCTAAGTGGAAATGTCCAAATTGGGCCCAAAGTGTCAATATTTTGTGTGGCCACCATTATTTTCCAGCACTGCCTTAACCCTCTTGGACATGGAGTTCACCAGAGCTTCACAGGTTCTCACTGGAGTCCTCTTCCACTCCTCCATGATGATTCAAGATTCAAGAAGCTTTTATTGTCATTTCAACCACATATAGCTGGCGCAGTACATAGTGAAATGAAACAACGTTTCTCCAGGACCTGGTGCTACATAAACATACAACTACTAGTACAATACAAAACAACAAACAACACCACAGAGCTAGGACAGAAGTTTGTCTTAGCCACGTAAAGTGCACAGTGTGCAGCTAGGTGCAAACAGAGCATAGACAAGACAGTGCAAAAAAGACAATAAATACAATAAAGACAACACAAAAGAACACAGGACACTTAGCGCTGAAAGGAAATAAAAGAACGTGTACTGGAATGTAAGTGAAATAAAATAGATAAAGTGAAATGATGTAGAAAAAAAAAGTATTGTGCAAAAATATTGTGCAAAAATACACAGCAGCAGTTGAGGTAGTGCAAATAGAATAAACATGAGTATAACTATAGCAGTGGATGACAGGTAGAGGTAGTGCAGTAAGTAATGAACAGTATAAATTATGTGTGTGTGTGTTTGTGTCCACACAGTCAAGAGAGAGTGTGTGTATCTGTGTGTGAGAGACAGAGAGTTAGTATACAGTTCAGTCCTGAGTGAGAGTGTGTGTGTGTGTGTGAGAGTGTAGAACAGTTCAGTCCTGAGTGAGAGTGTGTGTGTGTGTGAGAGAGTGTAGAACAGTTCAGTCCTGAGTGAGAGTGTGTGTGAGAGTGTAGAACAGTTCAGTCCTGAGTGAGAGTGTGTGTGAGAGTGTAGAACAGTTCAGTCCTGAGTGAGAGTGTGTGTGAGAGTGTAGAACAGTTCAGTCCCGGGTGTTGAGGAGCCTAATGGCTTGAGGAAAGAAACTGTTACACAGTCTGGTTGTGAGGGCCCGAATGCTCCGGTACCTCTTTCCAGATGGCAGGAGGGTGAAGAGTGTGTGTGAGGGGTGTGTGGGGTCAGCCACAATGCTGATGGCTTTGCGGATGCAGCGTGCGGTGTAAACGTCTGTGATAGAGGGGAGAGAGACTCCGATGATCTTCTCAGCTGTCCTCACTATCCGCTGAAGGGTCTTGCGATCTGAGACGGTGCAGTTCCCAAACCAGGCAGTGATGCAGCTGCTCAGGACGCTCTCGATGGTCCCTCTGTAGAACACAGACAGGATGGGGGGAGGGAGATGGGCTTTACTCAGCCTCCTCAGGAAGTAGAGGCGCTGCTGGGCTTTCTTGGTGATGGAGCTGGTGTTGAGTGACCAGGTGAAGTTCTCCGCCAGATGGACACCAAGGAATTTGATGCTCTTGACGATCTCCACAGAGGAGCCATCGATGGACAGCGGAGAATGGTCACACTGTGCTCTCCTGAAGTCAACAACCATCTCTTTGGTCTTGTCGACGTTCAGGGAGAGGTTGTTGGCTCTGTTGACATCTGTTGTCATCCATGATGACATCACAGAGCTGGTGGATGTTAGAGACCTTGTGTATATATATATATATATAATTTTAATCCAGTTCCGAATGTTTTATCCCGAATTTTGCCACCGGAGTGTAGAGGAATTAATGAAATGTTGATTATTTTAGTTGAGCACTGTGGCCGTTTACTGTACATGATTTTAACTGACATCTCTCTCCGCACGCACACACACACACACACACACACAAAATACCGCGAGAGTGTGCGCTGGAATATGTGCTAGAACAGCTCTCGCGATACTTTAATGTCCTACACCTATCGGTCTGCGCGGCGCCGCTTTCACACCACGTGACTAAAATACCTTACAGAAAACACAGCAATCTTATTACTCAGATAAAAGTCTAACTTCTAATATTTAATGTTAACACAGATGGTAAAAGTCGGCTAACAAATGTATGTTGTGTCAAAAAGGAGGCCCACTGTCTTTGATTCTGAAAACCCCGGACATAGGACCCGTTTAATTATTATTCCATACCCAAGACATACAAAAGCCTCAAATGAAATAAGCCTAAAGATAGATCTAAATAAAATATAAACTGTTAAAGCACTAAGACATTACAGTCTGAACATCATGACTTTCTATTATTCAACTACTGCAGTATTTAAGGTAAAATACAGACATGGCTTAGGTGAACAATGGACCAGAACAGACTCCATCATTCAGCTGTTCTGTCAATAGAAAAAGGAATTGAAAAATTCTCAGCACTATAAATATTAATATGGTGATTGTCTATTTTGCTCAAGTCTCGGAGATACTCTCTGCTCATTCCACCCTCAAAGAAATAGTATAGAAAAGTGACCAAGAGCATGAAGTAGACAAGATACAAGCAGCAAGACAGATGAGAGATGAGAGAACGAGAAGAGAAGAGAAGAGAAGAGAAGAGAAGAGAAGAGAAGAGAAGAGAAGAGAAGAGAGGAGAGGAGAGGAGAAGAGAAGAGAAGAGAAGAGAAGAGAAGAGAAGAGAAGAGAAGAGAAGAGAGGCTGTAAAAAATAAACAAAGAATAATTCATACACTAGTGGCAGCATAAAACAGGAATCTTCTCCCTGAGAAGATGCTGGTGAACTTCTACACTGCCATCATCGAATCTATCCTCACATCCTCCATCACAGTCTGGTTTGCTGCAGCTACAGCCAGGGACAAGGCCAACAAGCTGTACCTCTCCAGCACCCGGAGACGTGCAGCCAAGATCGCAGCCGACCCCTCTCATCCCGGAAACAAACTTTTTCAGTCCCTCCCCTCTGGCCAGAGGCTCCGGTCCATGAGGACCTGGACCTCACGCCACAAACAGTTTCTTCCCCACTGCAGTCAGCCTGCTGAACAGTGCCTCACCTACCTCCAGATGACCCCCCCCCCAACCCAGACACTCACTTCCACATTCTAAATTGCACTACTGTTCATTCAAACTCACACTTTTGTACACAATATTTATCTCATTCTAGATTGTGTACATACCTCACATCTGTATATATGTTTGGACAGTCACTTTCACTTTTTACATTCTATTGCACTACTTCTCATGCAAGTCACTTTTTAACTTATTCTAGCTCTTTTCTCAAATTGTGTACATTTGTACAGACATTACATACCTGTGTATATGTTTGCACCTGACACCAAGACAAATTCCTAGTACTGTAAAGTGCCCTTTGCTGACCCTTTGCTGTACCTGGCAATAAAACTTTTTCTGATTCTGATTCTGATGAAATAATAGGTGCACGTATAATATAGATTATTGTAAAATAATAGTAATAATAAAGGATCTCCACGGCACAGCTACATACACAAGCTGTAAAAGAGATAATATTGCATGGCTTACCTGTGTGAGAGAGAAAAGCTAATGAAATTAATCAACTCCTTTTTTAGTAGCAAGACTCTGAAATGATGGGAGGAGTCAGAAAAAAGATTGAATTACACATTTTCTAAAGTTCCATACTGGTTGTGTTCATTTGTGTTTATTATTAAACAACATTACATAAAAATGCTCTTACAAAACGTGTTATTCTTGTTTACCCCCTCTCCCTAAGTAGCCCCTGATGTTTCAGGCTCAGCCCCTGATGTTTTCAAATCCTAGATACGCCCCTGGTCACTATCCAGCATCATTTGAAGGTGGGACTTCCTTTTCTGACACATGGTCACAGGAGCACATGGTGTGAGATGGAGGTAAGATTATTTACTTTGGTAATCTAATTTAAAATGACATTAACTGTAAATTAAAAATATATGTGCATGCATGAAGGCAAAAAGAAGATTTTTGTCGTGGTTTAATGTTTTTTTGGTACTTTGCATGTTTAGAAAATGAGTTTTTCTTTTTGTTGCCTCGAGGCAACGTTGTGTGATAAGGGGTAGTTTTTAAGGAAGTTTTTGCTGACAATGTGTTTTGATGTCATCACAAATATTTATGCACAATATACAAATATTGATTTTCTTTTTTTGATTTAATTTTATTTCTTTTAACACATTGTGCCAGATAAATGGACATAAAGTTGGTCGATGGAAAGCAAGAGCAGAACTGGAATGTTCGGAAAATCATATCTGACAGTGAGGAGGAGCGGAATAGAGAAAAAAGGTTTATGCAGAAGAGGAAAAATCATTTTAATTTAGGGTTTGGATTGTTGAGCTCATTTGTACACAACCAAGTCTAATCTTCTTCTTCTTTCGGCTTTTCCCTTCAGGGGTGGCCACAGCGAATCATCTCTCTCCACCTATCCCTATCTCCTGCATCCACAACAGTTACACCCACTAGCTTCATATCCTCATTTATTACATCCATATACCTCCTCTTTGGCCTTCCTCTTTGCCTCCTGCCTGGCAGCTCCGTGTCCAACATTCTCCTACCAATATAGTCACTCTCCCTCCTCTGAACATGTCCAAACCATCTTAACCTGGCCTCCCTAACTTTGTCCCCAAACGTCCGACATGAGCCGTCCCTCTGATGTACTCGTTCCTAATCCTGTCCAACCTTGTCACTCCCAAAGAGAACCTCAACATCTTCAGCTCTGCTACCTCCAGCTCTGACTCCTGTCTCTGTCTCAGTGACATTCTGACTTTTGGAGGCTTTATTATGTCAATTTTATGATGAAACATGAAAAGACTTTAAAGGTCATCTTGTTGTCTCGTTCTGATCACGTTAAATACACTACTTTGCCAAAAGTTTTGGGACATCTGCCTTTACATGGACATCCCATTCTTAATCCCTAGGTTTTAATATGGAGTCGCCCCGCCCTTTGCAGCTGTAACAGCTTCAACTCTTCTAGGAAGGCTTCCCACAAGGTTTAGGAGCGTGTTTATGGGAATGTTTGACCATTCCACTAGGAGCGCATTTGTGAGGTCAGGCACTGATGTTGGACAGGAAGGTGTAGCTCATAGTTTCCGCCCTAATTCATCCCAAAGGTGTTCTATCAGGTTGAGGTCAGGACGCTTTGCAGGCCAGTCAAGTTCCACACCTCCACACCAAACTCACTCATCCATGTCTTTATGAACCTTGCTTTGTGCACTGGTGTGTCATGTCATGTTGGAACAGGAAGGGGTCATCCCCAAATGACACATTCATTCACAAATGTTTGGAGAAGCAGGCTGCATGCCTAGGTGCTTGATTTTATACAGCTGTGGCCATGGAAGTGATTGGAACACCTGAATTCAATGATTTGGAGGGGTGTCCCAAAACCTTTTGGAAATGCAGTGTATAAACACAACTAGACTGAAATATACCAGTATGATATGCAACTAATTGTTAAACATGAATTAACTAAGGAAACCAGTAGATATCAGTTTATACCAGGCTCAGCAGTATCACTCTCAGTTATGATCAGTTAATTCAATAAAAAATTCATTAGGCAAGAGGAATTTAGGAAGAAACTTGATAATTAACTGATAAGAAACTGAACAACTGTGTTTGCTCTAGTGATCCACTGTGGGCCAGCAGAGCCAGCATCCAAGCACACCTCCTTTCAGTTACATCAGTTGCATTTCCGGGTTTAAAATGTGAGTTAAAGCAGGAAAATCACCAAACTGGATGCTGGCCTTTCAGGACTGGAGTTTGTACCTACGGATTAGTTTATAATCAGTAGGTGCGTTTACATGGACACTTGTAATCCGATCGTAACAGGACTAGAAGCACAATCAGGTTAAAAAAGTGTCACGTAAACACGTCAATCGGATGGAATTTGCCACATCCCATTAAAATTTCAATCGGATGATAAGGGGTGGTTTAAACCATTTTTAGTCCGATCGAGAGGACATGTAAACACTTAATCGGATGGAATATTATCCTGGAAAGTTCTGCACATGTGCAATGACGCAAGAATGACGTACGGATGTTGTCGTAGGTAAAATGGCGGACGCTAAGCAAAACCGCAGGAATCCTGTTTTCATGGACTGTGCACATGTCAAATGATCTAATCCGATTCTAATCATGTGTCATGTAAACGCGCATAACAATCTGATTACTTTATACCGTGTTCATGTAAACGCTGCGATCGGATTCGTCAATCTGATTGAATTCGGTCCGATCTGATTAAAAAGTGTCCATGTAAACGCACCTAGTGACCATCTGCTGTGTGACAGACATACGAACATGTGTTTTAAATGTGGGGTTGGTTGTCTGTATGGAACCGGGGCAAGAAGACACAGAGTAAGGAGTGAGAGTGTGAGAGAGTGTGTATGCATGAGAGAGTGACACAGAGAGCAGTATGTTATCCTTTGCTTATATTTGCATGTAGACATACAGTAGGGTCTGATTGCTCCTTTCCTTCCCTCCCCTCTGACAACTGGGTCTGAGTTCAGCGTAGCTTTGAGTTGCTTCATTCTCTTCATTCGTAGTAAGTCATTTTGCATAAAAGCAACCAGCAAATCCACTAGTGAATGCTGCTAGAAAAATGACAGTGATCCGAAACACACCAGCAAGTCCACCTCTGAATGGCTAAAAAAAAAAAATTTAATGTTTTGGAGTTAACTACCTAGTTAAAGTCCAGACTTAAATCCGATTGAGATTCTGTGGCATCACTTTAAACAGACCGTTCATGCTAGAAACCCTCCAATGTGGCTGAATTAAAACAATTTAAAACAATTCTGCAAAGAAGAGAGAAGCAAATTTCCTCCAAAGTGATGTGGAAGATTCATTGCCAGTTATTGCTTATGCTTGATTGCACTTGTTCCTGCTGAAGGGACCACAAACAGGTTATTAGGTTTTGGGGGCAATTACTTTTTCACATAGAGCCAGGCAGGTTTGGACACCTTTTTACCCTTAATAAATGATATCATAATTCATAAAAACTGCATTTTGTATTTACTCGCATAATTATCTTTGTATAATAAAACTGATGATCTGAACCATTTAAGTGAAAAAAAAAACTTTTATTATATATAATTATTGTGTATATATATATATATATATATATATATATATATATATACACATATATATATACACATACAGTGCTGTGAAAAAGTATTTGCTGATTTTATATAGAATAATATTGAATAAGAAATAAAGCTCAGATATTTAGAGGTAGATGGCCATGTTTGTTTTTTTGAGCGTGAGGGGAATCACTGCGCATGCGCACTGCGCACTTTGCAGTGTCACAGAACACTTGACGTAATGTTTGTGTTTAAACTGTGTTTCCTTTTAAACACTGAGGTGTTGTGGTTGTGAAGCTCGCAAGACACTTGGATTATCTTTTGAGATTTTTCTACACTCCTGTTTGGGATTTCTTCTCACTCCGCTACTGGACCTGATTCCTACACCGACTCTACAGCAGTGATGATGAACTTCAGAGGAGGAGCCGCGCTTCAGCAGCACCAGGATGTGGAGCCCGAGCCCGGATGGAGCGGACTGGACGACCCCTGGAACGGTCAGTTAATGACTTTTCTCTTTTTCTCTTAAGTATGAAGTCTTTTAAACACCGCGGTATTACAAAAAAAACCGCAATCGGTAATATCGTTTTATTTGGTTAGATGATTTGGAGAAAATCTGTTCGGCTAATCGATATTTGGCTAATCGCTTTATGGACACGAGCATTATGCTAAAGCTAGCGGACAAAGCGGCAGAGTCCAGTGAAACGAGCGGGGAAGAAATAAACAGTGTTAATGTTTTCAGATTTGTTAAAATCAGCTTTTTATAAAAGTCGGAATGTTTATTTAACGCTTATTAAAGTTTACCAAGACAAGCCGAGGAGTATTAGCAAAGATTAGCTAGACGGCTAGTTAGCATGTAGCTAAGTAATTGTTTTTCAGTGTTCGTAGTTTTTTTAAAGAGGGAATGAAACAAGTTAAAATGTTTACAATAACATGATCTATTTTATTATGTGAACGATTTTTCATTGTCCGTGTTTGTCGAGTTGTTAAAGCGGAGACAGAAAGGGGCTGTGAGGAAAGGCAGCTAGCTGAACAAAACCATTCGGTAGAAATAAATGGAGCTAGTGTGGCAGTGTAGAGTGCAGCTTAGGGAAAAATATCAAGCTGTTTGTTTCACTTCTGTTCAGCAAGGATTTGTTTATAGCTGTAATGAATAAAATAGTTAGGAGTAGTGTCATTTACGATAAAGGGCGAATTTTTGAGAGGAGACACAAATGAACTCAAAGGGGATGTGAAGCATTGGAGTAAGGAACTGATAAAGAAACACACTGTAATAGAAATGTAGTTTAATCTGCATTGTTTTGGGGAAGATACTTTTGAGTATTGAGATAAGTGACCAGTGTGAGTAACAGTGAAGCCGTGATAGCGTAAGTAACTCCTATAAATGCAGAATATAAATACTGAGTTTTTCTGCACTGTTATAGGAAGATTACAGTAATATAACTTGTGTAAATACGTCTTGTTTTAATATGGAGGTTTTCCTGCTTTAAAAAACATACACAGTGCTATTAAAAAAGGGTTTCTGCTTCTTTTTATGAGATGTTTCTAAATGTCCCGCATTGTCTGTTTATCTCCTTTGACACAGGGACACAGAGGGAGACGTTTGTGTTTCCGGAGGATGAGGACAATGACAACTGGCCTATGAGAGGCCGCTCTCCTGTGTGGATCCCACCACCTGTGGGGAGCCCACCCCCACCTGTGAGAGGTCCATTTTCTGTATGGACCCCATCACCTGTGAGGAGCCCATCCCCACCTATGAGAGGCCTCTCTTCTGTTTGGACCCCACCACCTGTGAGGAGCCCATCCCCACTTATGAGAGGCCTCTCTCCTGTTTGGACCCCATCACCTGTGAGGAGCCCATCCCCACCTATGAGAGGCCTCTCTTCTGTTTGGACCCCACCACCTGTGAGGAGCCCATCCCCACCTATGAGAGGCCTCTCTCCTATGTGGATCCCACCACCTGTGAGGAGCCCATCCCCACCTATGAGAGGCCTCTCTCCTATGTGGATCCCACCACCTGTGAGGAGCCCATCCACACCTATGAGAGGCCTCTCTCCTATGTGGATCCCACCACCTGTGGGGATCCCATCCACACCTATGAGAGGCCTCTCTCCTGTTTGGACCCCATCACCTGTGAGGAGCCCATCCCCACCTATGAGAGGCCTCTCTTCTGTTTGGACCCCACCACCTGTGAGGAGCCCATCCCCACCTATGAGAGGCCTCTCTCCTATGTGGATCCCACCACCTGTGAGGAGCCCATCCCCACCTATGAGAGGCCTCTCTCCTATGTGGATCCCACCACCTGTGAGGAGCCCATCCACACCTATGAGAGGCCTCTCTCCTATGTGGATCCCACCACCTGTGGGGATCCCATCCACACCTATGAGAGGCCTCTCTCCCGTATGG
The DNA here is from genome assembly GCF_019097595.1 of Hemibagrus wyckioides. NCBI lineage: Eukaryota > Metazoa > Chordata > Actinopteri > Siluriformes > Bagridae > Hemibagrus > Hemibagrus wyckioides. The sequence continues at coordinate 27,414,991 of NC_080712.1, read as the reverse complement.
ATCCCACCACCTGCGGGGAGCCTCTCTCCTGTATGGAGCCCACCACCTGTATGGATCCCACCACCTGTGGGGAGCACATCCCCACCTATGAGAGGCCTCTCTCCTGTGTGGATCCCACCACCTGTGGGGAGCACATCCCCACCTATGAGAGGCCTCTCTCCTGTATGGGTCCCACCACCAGTATGGATCCCACCACCTGTGGGGAGCCCATCCCCACCTATGAGAGGCCTCTCTCCTGTGTGGAGGAGACCATCCCCTCGCATTAACCCTTCCTCTGTGATAAGTCCATCCCCACTAACGCTACCATCCCCATTGATGAGACCATCACCTTCAGTGAATCCACAACCTTCCACAGTTCCTCTGCCCCAGCCTCATGTCCAGATGAACCCCCACCACATTGTGTCTGGTCAGCTGTATGTTCCTGTCCCACGCCAGGGCATAAGGAGGAGGAGGGACGAAGAGGATGGCATTCAAGAAGCCCCTCCGAGTAGACGGCAGCATGTGGATCAGGATGGGTAGCTGGATTTCATCAAGAGGATCGTCCGATTCCCCGTTCACTTGATGTATCCATGATGTATGGTAAGTATCTGCGGTAAGTATCTGTGGTAAGTATTTCACCCCTAGATTTCAGCATTAGTCTTTTTAAATAATTATGTAAGTATTTCAGCCTTTTAAACACGTGGGGTGGTGAGAATCCGCTTGATACCTTCTCGTCTGTTGTGTTGGGAAAAAAAATATACATATTTTGGAGCCCATAGCTACATCATTCGGTCACTTTATGAATCTCGGTGTGATTGCGCAGGCATCCAGAGGATTCTTACCACCATCTCTAGCATAATCTCTAAATGTAGATCATTTTAATGATATGATTGTGGTATGATTTAATGTAGTTATGGCATCTAGTTACAAATGTGAGTCTGTTGTTTCTTTTGTATTTAGAATTTGCATTTAGTTTGTATTAAATGTATAGACTTTTTATAATATTAATGTTTATTTAAGTTATGTGTATTAACCTAATTTATATGAATAAATAAATATAATTTGTATTGTAGAAGCATGCATTGTTGTAAATATGTAAATATTATATTTTTAAGATTTAGATTTTAATATTAAGTTATACAAATGTAGTGTTGTATTATAAAATTTTAAAATAGAGTATAAAATATTAATATCTATAATAAGTGTACAGTTTGTCATTGCTTGTAAATAGTTAATAAATTACTTTTTAGTTCAATACAAACGTGTCTCAAGTGTCTTTTTTTTATAACACATCATAAACATTTCTCATTTGTTTTTCATATAATTACACAGTAAAAAGAGTACAGTATTGCTGTATTACATATCAGTATTTTTCTAAAACAATATCCATGTTACTGTGTGAAATGCTGTCAGAGAGAGAGAGAGAGAGAGAGAGAGTGTATGTGTACTGAGATGAAATCACTGAAAGCTAAATAAAATCAGAAGGTTGTGAGTTCCAATCCCAGATCCACCACAAGGCCCTCAACCCTCAATTACTCAGTTGTATAAAATAAGATAAAATGTAAGTCTCTCTGGATAAGGGCATCTGCTAAATACCAGAAACACCACATATACACGTTACTATCCTTTTGATGACCTTTTAATGGGAATAATCCTGAGCTGATATGTTTTTTGGTTAGTTTTAAATAAAATCTGTGTAAGAGGCAGATCAAAAGTCCATAGAAAAAAGGTACCACACTGTATGTTCCTGTAGCTGTAGTGTATAGTTTTAATGCAGTTTACCTCTAAAGCTTAACTGCAAAAATGAAAATGCTGCTCCTTAAGGTTCACTTTGTGCTTTAAAAGATTTCCTACACTCTTCATGTTACTAGGTGAAAGATACATAATGAAAGCAATCATTTTAAAGAAGGTACTTTTTCTGAATGTAGGTTTTTTTTCATTTCCTTTAGTTCAGACTACAGGTGAATAATAAAGTGTAAAGAGTGTTAGCAAATTACTAAATATAAACACACACACAGTATGTGTTAGAGATAAAACATCAGTTTCTGTCTCTTAACTTGTGGACTGTTCGAAAATACAAAATATTTTTTTCTCAATTTTCTTCACTTAAATCTGTTTATTATCTGTTGGATTTTTTTTTACCTTTTATCCCAGTCTTGGATATGTCATTATATATATATATATATATACATACATACAGTATCTCACAAAAGTGAGTACACCCCTCACATTTTTCTAAATATTTTATTATATCTTTTCATGTGACAACACTGAAGAAATGACACTGTGCTCCAATGTAAAGTAGTGAGTGTACAGCCTGTATAACAGTGTAAATTTGCTGTCCCCTCAAAATAACTCAACACACAGCCATTAATGTCTAAACCGTTGGCAACAAAAGTGAGTACACCCCTAAGTGGAAATGTCCAAATTGGGCCCAAAGTGTCAATATTTTGTGTGGCCACCATTATTTTCCAGCACTGCCTTAACCCTCTTGGACATGGAGTTCACCAGAGCTTCACAGGTTCTCACTGGAATCCTCTTCCACTCCTCCATGATGACATCACAGAGCTGGTGGATGTTAGCCAGGGACCAGGGACAAGGCCAACGAGCTGTACCTCTCCAGGACCCGGAGACGTGCAGCCAAGATCGCAGCCGACCCCTCTCATCCCGGAAACAAACTTTTTCAGTCCCTCCCCTCTGGCCAGAGGCTCCGGTCCATGAGGACCAGGACCTCACGCCACAAACAGTTTCTTCCCCACTGCAGTCAGCCTGCTGAACAGTGCCTCACCTACCCCCAGATGACCCCCCCCCAACCCAGACACTCACTTCCACATTCTAAATTGCACTACTGTTCATTCACACTTTTGTACACAATATTTATCTCATTCTAGATTGTGTACATACCTCACATCTGTATATATGTTTGGACAGTCACTTTCACTTTTTACATTCTATTGCACTACTTCTCATGCAAGTCACTTTTTAACTTATTCTAGCTCTTTTCTAAAATTGTGTACATTTGTACACTGTAAAATCTAATAGCTGTCATGACTTGCATAGATAAGTTACCAGTACTAATATGTACTACTTAATAGTTTTTATAAAGTAACATGTAATTGCATGGTAAGAAAGTACATTTTACTTTTTATTCTGAGTGAAGATTACATGGCTTAAGGCACGATCACTCGCTAATTTTATTTTGAGTTAACCTAATAGGGCTTAAGTTACTTTCACAACAGGTCTTAAGTTGCTGTCACTTGCTAAGAGCGAGTATTTTCTAACGTATCCTAAAAGCAATCAGATGTGCGCATGTGCAGTAGAAGCCAGTGGACAGTCTCGCGCCCAGACACCGTGCCGACATATTTGACTGCAATTCGAGGATCTCTTCATGTAAAGAACAGTGAGGTAAGTTATCAAACAAATAATAAGTGTGTGTGAATTTGATCATTCTACTTCTGTTATAACGCTAGCTATCATTTGTTTCATATTAACTTAGCTAGCAAACACTGCACAAGTTGAGAAATGTCTTGGTGGCTGTCCCGGTACTCTTCCGAGAGAGGGAGAAGAGAAACACCACTCAGAAATTAATAAAACGGTCATAACCGGGTGGGGTGGGGAGTGACTGTAAAAGTGGACGATACAACCACTGAACATATTGAGTAGATGACCTTCCAACCGTCTTGGTGAGCTTTTTGTCTTAGAAATGTACTAAACTATTACTAAGCTAACATCGCTAATGCGGTCGCTAAGCTAGTGCTAGGCTAACGTGGTGTTAATGCCTTTTCTGTCTTTTTTTCTGTCGATCACTACACTGATATTTGTTGAACGTAGCGGGGAAAAAACATGAATGTTTGTATGATGTAAACTGAGAGAGATCCAGAGAACGAAGGTTAACGTTAACTCTTCCCGTTCAAATCCCAGACAGGGCGTATGTGATATCCAGCCGGATCCTTATGCAAGGTCCTTAATGTTATATGACTGAATCAGTTGTGTATTTATGTTTCAGTGCAACACTGTTATTTCTTTTTCTTATGCATCCCAAACAGCATAGCTGTCTTTAAAAGATAGCTATTTTGTTTCAGATGTAGCACTATATACCATGAATACTTTTTATGGTATATAATGCTACAATACTGATGATAATAATAGAATAGTAATAATAATATGATAATAGTAAAGTAAAAGCAAAGAAGAGTGGCATGATAAAATAACAACATTGATTGATGAGTAAATATGGATTGTGAATTAATAAATATGGATTATTGCACATGTGCACATTTTCTGTGTGTGGAAAATTGGAAATGGAACTTTTTAAATTAGAAATTTCCTTGTCCTTCAGAAGAGCTTGTGGCCACTGTCCTGGAGGCTCAAGACAGCTGCTTCATCAACGTGGTCATCCACTGCGCCGTGAAACTGAAGGTAAGATGTCAGTAGCCAAAAGCTTGGAGGGTATGGTACATATTAAATATACACTAAAAATTTCCTTTTAAAATAACCTATTGCAGATGCAGTGGACCTGTAAGCGGTGCATTTTTTACACAGATAAAAGAGGACAGTTGTTGAAACACTGTCACCTGAAACATGGTGGTTTTGCACAGCAGCAGCCGATACCATGTCTTCATAGTGATTGCTTGTGCACATTCAAATCTTTTAATGCACTCAAAGTGCATTTATCTGTTTGGCATCCTCGATCAGACAGGCAAAGAAGTAAATCCACAGCTGCATTCCATTGCCACTTATGTGAATACATGGAGCCCTGCACTGAAGCAGAGTTTTTCACACACTTGCGCAGTCATTTAAAACTTAAGCAAAGAGTTGTGTGTCCGTACGAAGGCTGTGATTTTCAGAGCAATGTATATTCAACATTTAATGCACGCAAAAGTAGGATTCACAGTAGGAGTACTACACCACATTTTAAACCAGGAATAGTACACAACATTGAACAACCAGATGAGGTGACCGAAGAAGAGAATGTTTCTTCACCGGATGACTTTGAGTGTGAATATGAGGAGTCTCTGGGTGACACACAGGACTTGGAAACTCAGCTAGAACATAACCTCGCCGCTCTGTTTTTAAAAGTGCAGACAGTCCTGCACATGTCTGAAATTGCTGTACAAGAAGTTATACAGCAGATCAACCAGATCCATTTACTTTCAAGGCCACTCATACAAAGTGCAGTGCAGAAGATTATCAGTCAGCATTGTGGTGATGTGGATGATACCATAGTGAATGATATTGTAAGTGTAGTTACACAAAGTAATGTCTTGCTTAAGTTCACCAATACAGGAGGATCCCTGTCAACAGCTAGCAGGAGACCATCTTATTTTCAGCAAAAATTTCCAGTTGTTATGCCAGTTGAATTCTGCCTTGACAGAGGTAGTTCATTTGTGTATGTTCCCATACTGAAAATGTTGCAAGCTTTGTTAAACAATAAGGATATTTTGGATAAGGTGCTGCACGAAAAGACTCTTTCATCAGAAGGATACCTCTCATTCAGAGATGGCTCTCACTTCAAAGAAAATGTTCTTTTGAATGTAGAAGAGTTTAGGATTACTCTTGGGCTATATATAGATGATTTTGAAGTGGCTAATCCATTGGGAACATCCAAGAAAGCACAAGCTATGCACAGTATATTGGGTGATTGCTAACCTTGATTCCAAATATCGGTCAGCTCTGCACTCCATACAACTTGCACTTTTGTGTAAAGTTAATACCGCGAAGGAACATGGCTATGCAGAAATCCTTCGTCCCCTCATTCAGGATCTTGCAACCCTAGAGGAACATGGTGTTTATGTTGAACAACTAGCAGAAAGTGTTAAAGGCACTGTGTTGTATGTAGCAGCAGACAACTTGGGGGCTCACTCTGTGGCAGGATTCCAGGAGAGTTTTGCAGCCGATTACTTCTGTCGGTTTTGTATGTGTAAGCAACATGAGATACAGGATAAGGAGGTCAGATCAGGTCTACTCCATTTAAGGACAAGAGAGAATCATGACAGACATGTACAGGATGTTGTACATGACCCTGCTATGGCCAGACATCATGGTGTTAAAAGAGGGTGTCCATTCAGTGAAAATCTGAGACACTTTCATGTGGTCGATGGTTTTCCACCTGACATCCTGCATAACTTTTTGGAGGGTATTGTGCCAGCAGAACTGTCACTGTGTCTTCAGGATTTGGTTACCAAGAGGTATATTTCTTTGGACTCTCTGCATAAGGCCATTAAACAGTTTCCTTACACATTTTCTGATAAAGCTGACCAACCACAAATAATTCCAAAGACTCACATCTCCAAGAAAACTATCGGGGGCAATGGCCATGACAACTGGTCTCTCCTGAGGCTCCTTCCATTGATGATAGGACACAATATCCCAGAGGGAGACCAGGCATGGGAGATACTTATGCTTCTAAAAGATATACTAGAGATAGTGATGTCCTCACACTTTACTGATGAGTTAATACACTTCCTGGAATGCAAAATCTCAGAACATAGAGAGTTACTGCAGCAAACCTTTCCAAGCTACAAACTTCGTCCAAAACATCAGTTTATTGAACACTACCCTCAAATGATAAAAATCTTCGGCCCACTTGTAGATGTGTGGACAATGCGTTTTGAAGGGAAGCACAGTTTTTTTTAAAAAGGTTATGCATGACACTCGCAATTTTAAGAATTTACAAAAAACCTTAGCTGTAAGACACCAGAAAATGATGGCCTTCCATTTGGATTCATCATCATTCTTCAAACCTCCTTTGGAAATTGATAAAGTGAGGTCAGTTATGATTACATCTTTCCCTGAAAATGTTCAGAACTCCCTACGGCAGCATAATGCCAAACAAAGTATGGTGTTGGTTGCATCTTCTGCTTGTGTTGATGGTGTAAACACAGTCACTCATTTTTCTGATCTAAATGATCCTTTCCCCTTATCCTCCTATCGAATAAAGGGCAATGTGTATGTGATACTGAAGCGTTATATATTATGCTGAATGATTGCATGTGAAATTGGCACTGAGGTTATGTTTGCTCTCTCTAGGACCATGGGACGCTATAAACTAAGAATTTTTGTAAATGAACTGGACATACATAAAGTCTCACTAGATGGGAAACCAGAAACAGTAGAAGAACTTTACAAAATAGTTAAAGAAAAATGCAAGCTCAAGGATGACTTTTCTCTCATGTACGAAGATCCTGACTTTGATAATTCCCTCTGCAACCTTGATGATGTACAAGATTTGCCACCTACAAAAGCTACTGTCAAGGTCATACCTTTGGTGACACTGACACTGATACCTACCTCCACCCCCAGTCTATCTGAAGTCTCCTCAGATGATACAGAGGTTCTGTTGACACCAAGCTCATCAACAAGACAAGAGCGATGGCCAGAATTTTTGGACATTCCAAATTTCCCAGTTGATGTGGAATTCAGACAGGCAAATCTTCTGTTTTTACGAGACCGTACTTACCTGAATGTACCAAGAGACATGACGCATGGTATTTTGGAGAAACTTGCTGAGGAGATCTACAAATTTGATGCCTATCCAAATGAAGAACGATGCCATTCTGTGGCATTAGCACTCATAACAAAACATCCTTGTCTGAGGGAACCAGGCTCACCAGATGGGTGCTCTGGCTGGAAGAACAGCTTGATGTACAAAATGGGAAATTATCGCACTAAACTGAGAAAAGCTGGATGTGCAGAGGTTGCAATAAACACAGGGATAAAGTGCGCCCCACAAATGGCATCAAAAGGCCTCAAAAGACCAAAAAGGTATGAGGTGAATTACTTACCTAACCTACCTGAGGGGCAGAATGAAGATGGACTAGAGACTGAAAGAAAGCTCCTGGTTGAAGAAATGAAAAAACAGAACCCCAGTGGAACTGTTATTGCTTCAAAGATGGATCAGACCTTCCCACTGCGGAGACGGGAGATTGTGGAGACCGAACCTCCAGTGAAAACCCTGAAGGAGCAGTGGCCTGCCCTTTTTTCAGAGAGACAAGTAAGAACTGACACTTATATGCTTTTTTGTTTACACCCATAATAAATACCTAGTCTATTCACATGTTTTTGTGTCTTTTTGCTGTGCATTGCAGGTATATGCAGAGTTCAACAGGATTGCCACCACAAATCTAGAAAATGACTTCACACCCCGCTTTGTCAGTATCTTCAAGTCCAAGAAAGGAAGTGTTGGAGAAAAATTAGCTGAAATTGTGCAGCAGATTGATTCAGGGGTAAGGGGGTAAGGGGGTAAGCTTCTAAAGGTTTCTTAATGTTATTTTTTGTTGAACGAGCATAAATACTGTATTTTAAGAACTGGCAACTTGCAGTACTGTTAAAACATTAGGTCCTTTGCTCCTGATGAACTGTGTACCAGTTTTGGAGATTTCCACAAAAAAAACATTTAGATGAAACTCTTTTCATGTATACTTCTGTGTTCATCTTGTAATGTTGTATTATCCTGAACTTAATTTGTTCTTTCCTCTAGAAGCCAGATGTGACAGCACTACGTACCCTTGTTCTCAGAGGCCTCCCAATACTACTTGGTGATGATCCGAGTAACTTCTACAACACTGCCTTTGTAAGTTCTCACACAGTTACAGAAAAATAAGAATATGGACTAGAATGTGCACTAAGAATGTGTACTAGAAGGGAGCACAGTGGTGCATTGGGTAGTTCGGGTCCCTCACAGCAAGAATGTCCTGGGTTCAATCCAGCTGGGTGACAGGGGTGGAAGATTGGCAGCAGGAATCTTTTTGTGTACAGTAAAATTATCCATGGCCCATGTGTTGATGCAGTGAAATTAATGAAAAATTAATGAACAAGACTTGAAGGCTGTGTAGGCAGGACAGATAGATAATATTTCACTGTTGTAACGGAGTTTTTGTGTCACACAGGATTCAAACGACAATGAGGGCTGGGCACAGGTGACTGTTGGCTTGCTGACTGTTGTCGGCGAAGATGCACCTGTGTCTTCAAGTCATCTCCACTTAAACCCACTATCAACTGCCATCATTCTGGAAGGAGGTATTGTGATGGAAAATCTCACAAACCTACCACAAGCACTTTGCCTTTTGTTTGCTTTTTGGTCTTATGCTCGCCACCTTGAATACCCAAGGGCCATGAGAAACACGTTAAACTTCATCCAGAGAGTGATGCTTAGGCTGGGAGAGAACAAACTCCCCCCAAGACTCCAAACTCTAAAAAATCTCCTGTTGACTTAGTGCAATTATTGAAGAGTTCGTTGAAAAGTTGTAGTAGTGTCAGTTGCTACTGTTGCCATTGTTAAGTCATTATGGCACTTTTTTGAAATGGTTATTTTTTTTGTTTTTGCTATTATTGTGTTAATAGGAAAAAAACACTCGGTGCAGTCACATAGAGGTTTTTAAATGCCTTATGCTCAGACTAATCCACTATAACTGTTCTTATAACAATTATAATTGTTCTTGCAATCCTGCTGCACACACAGCACTTTGCAACTGCAGGTGAAAGGTTACAAATGGTTTGGTTAAAAGCATCACGAAAGTGCATTTGATTGACTGAGTGATGGTTATGGCTATTAATTATGTGTATGAGAGTAGTGTCAGTTGCTATTTCTGCTAAGTAATTATGACACTTCTTTGAAACAAAAGTGTTTGTTTTTGCTTTTGTTATTGGCCACATTCCTGACTGTTGTAACAGATGCAAATGTTTTAAACCTGTGAAAATTGAAGGTCTTTTCGAGAAATAAACCTGTTCTAACTGTAATGTGATTGTGTGTTAAATATGTATTTTTACTTTGTACCTATACTCCACTACATAGGTATAAATTATAGTGAGTTGGCAGGCATTTTTTCATGTTTTGGATATAGATATTCCTTACAAAGTATACCTTCACTACATGTCTAATTATTTATTACCAAATGTAATGTTTTACTGAATGTTATTATTTGCAGCTAAAACAAGGCGTTTATTTACTGTTGCATTAAAAGTGTAGTTTTAGTGTAGTTTGCATGCTATTATGAAGTAAATCTGACTGCTCTTAAAGTAAATAAAACTAGAAAATCTCAGTTACAGGAAATTTTACTTCAGTTAGCCTAACTTACATAATTGTGTTATTTGGAATACACACAAGAGTAAAGTTTACATCATGCAAGTTAGTATACTGAACTTGTACTTCTGAGTACTCTATACATACCCAATAATACACCTTAAGCAAATTGCAAAGTACTTTGTACTAGTTTCTCTTAGTTACAGTAACTTGGATATGAGTATATTTTACTTTGTAAGCATTAGTTACTAGAACATACAATACCCAGTTCTTCTGTACTCATTATTTTAAGTGCAACTGGTTTGCATGCTTTTTTCAAGTAAGGTTAACTAATCGGATTTTGCAGTGTACAGACATTACATACCTGTGTATATGTTTGCACCTGACACCAAGACAAATTCCTAGTACTGTAAAGTGCCCTTTGCTGACCCTTTGCTGTACCTGGCAATAAAACTTTTTCTGATTCTGATTCTGATTCTGATGAAATAATAGGTGCACGTATAATATAGATTATTGTAAAATAATAGTAATAATAAAGGATCTCCACGGCACAGCTACATACACAAGCTGTAAAAGAGATAATATTGCATGGCTTACCTGTGTGAGAGAGAAAAGCTAATGAAATTAATCAACTCCTTTTTTAGTAGCAAGACTCTGAAATGATGGGAGGAGTCAGAAAAAAGATTGAATTACACATTTTCTAAAGTTGCATACTGGTTGTGTTCATTTGTGTTTATTATTAAACAACATTACATAAAAATGCTCTTACAAAACGTGTTATTCTTGTTTACCCCCTCTCCCTAAGTAGCCCCTGATGTTTCAGGCTCAGCCCCTGATGTTTTCAAATCCTAGATCCGCCCCTGGTCACTATCCAGCATCATTTGAAGGTGGGACTTCCTTTTCTGACACATGGTCACAGGAGCACATGGTGTGAGATGGAGGTAAGATTATTTACTTTGGTAATCTAATTTAAAATGACATTAACTGTAAATTAAAAATATATGTGCATGCATGAAGGCAAAAAGAAGATTTTTGTCGTGGTTTAATGTTTTTTTGGTACTTTGCGTGTTTAGAAAATGAGTTTTTCTTTTTGTTGCCTCGAGGCAACGTTGTGTGATAAGGGGTAGTTTTTAAGGAAGTTTTTGCTGACAATGTGTTTTGATGTCATCACAAATATTTATGCACAATATACAAATATTGATTTTCTGTTTTTGATTTAATTTTATTTCTTTTAACACATTGTGCCAGATAAATGGACATAAAGTTGGTCGATGGAAAGCAAGAGCAGAACTGGAATGTTCGGAAAATCATATCTGACAGTGAGGAGGAGCGGAATAGAGAAAAAAGGTTTATGCAGAAGAGGAAAAATCATTTTAATTTAGGGTTTGGATTGTTGAGCTCATTTGTACACAACCAAGTCTAATCTTCTTCTTCTTTCGGCTTTTCCCTTCAGGGGTGGCCACAGCGAATCATCTCTCTCCACCTATCCCTATCTCCTGCATCCACAACAGTTACACCCACTAGCTTCATATCCTCATTTATTACATCCATAGACCTCCTCTTTGGCCTTCCTCTTTGCCTCCTGCCTGGCAGCTCCATGTCCAACATTCTCCTACCAATATAGTCACTCTCCCTCCTCTGAACATGTCCAAACCATCTTAACCTGGCCTCCCTAACTTTGTCCCCAAACGTCCGACATGAGCCGTCCCTCTGATGTACTCGTTCCTAATCCTGTCCAACCTTGTCACTCCCAAAGAGAACCTCAACATCTTCAGCTCTGCTACCTCCAGCTCTGACTCCTGTCTCTGTCTCAGTGACACTGTCTCTAAACCATACAGCATGGCCGGTCTCACCACTGTCCTGTACACCTTCCCCTTGATTTTGAACCTGTACAAGTCACACAACCAAGTCTAATGAGTTGATTTATTTCCTGTAGTAGAATGGTTGTGATAGGTTCATGCAGCAGACAGCTTAAAAAAAATGTAGTCAAATGTCACACTGTTTTATTTTTGCTGTGCTTTCATTGGCACTGGAAACTTACAATTTGTATGTTTTTATAGATAGTCAAGATAGACGTAACACCACGGAGGATGATGAAGGTGAAATTCTGTCTGAAGATGATGAGGTTCTTTCTAAACCCCTCGATGGAAAACATGTCTCACCACTGTGCCTCCAGTTCACCCTGTATGGTTACAGATCCCTCCATCAGCTGGTGAAATTCTGTTTCAAACTACTTCTCTCTGATGACCTCTATGATCTTATTCTTCATATCTTGGTGTGATTTATACACATTGGTTTGTGCATTCTGACTTTTGGAGGCTTTATTATGTCAATTTTATGATGAAACATGAAAAGACTTTAAAGGTCATCTTGTTGTCTCGTTCTGATCACGTTAAATACACTACATTGCCAAAAGTTTTGGGACATCTGCCTTTACATGGACATCCCATTCTTAATCCCTAGGTTTTAATATGGAGTCGCCCCGCCCTTTGCAGCTGTAACAGCTTCAACTCTTCTAGGAAGGCTTCCCACAAGGTTTAGGAGCGTGTTCATGGGAATGTTTGACCATTCCACTAGGAGCGCATTTGTGAGGTCAGGCACTGATGTTGGACAGGAAGGTGTAGCTCATAGTTTCCGCTCTAATTCATCCCAAAGGTGTTCTATCAGGTTGAGGTCAGGACGCTTTGCAGGCCAGTCAAGTTCCTCCACACCAAACTCACTCATCCATGTCTTTATGAACCTTGCTTTGTGCACTGGTGTGTCATGTCATGTTGGAACAGGAAGGGGTCATCCCCAAACGACACATTCATTCACAAATGTTTGGAGAAGCAGTCTGCATGCCTAGGTGCTTGATTTTATACAGCTGTGGCCATGGAAGTGATTGGAACACCTGAATTCAATGATTTGGAGGGGTGTCCCAAAACCTTTTGGAAATGCAGTGTATAAACACAACTAGACTGAAATATACCAGTATGATATGCAACTAATTGTTAAACATGAATTAACTAAGGAAACCAGTAGATATCAGTTTATACCAGGCTCAGCAGTATCACTCTCAGTTATGATCAGTTAATTCAATAAAAAATTCATTAGGCAAGAGGAATTTAGGAAGAAACTTGATAATTAACTGATAAGAAACTGAACAACTGTGTTTGCTCTAGTGATCCACTGTGGGCCAGCAGAGCCAGCATCCAAGCACACCTCCTTTCAGTTACATCAGTTGCATTTCCGGGTTTAAAATGTGAGTTAAAGCAGGAAAATCACCAAACTGGATGCTGGCCTTTCAGGACTGGAGTTTGTACCTACGGATTAGTTTATAATCAGTAGGTGCGTTTACATGGACACTTGTAATCCGATCGTAACAGGACTAGAAGCACAATCAGGTTAAAAAAGTGTCACGTAAACACGTCAATCGGATGGAATTTGCCACATCCCATTAAAATTTCAATCGGATGATAAGGGGTGGTTTAAACCATTTTTAGTCCGATCGAGAGGACATGTAAACACTTAATCGGATGGAATATTATCCTGGAAAGTTCTGCACATGTGCAATGACGCAAGAATGACGTATGACGTACGGATGTTGTCGTAGGTAAAATGGCGGACGCTAAGCAAAACCGCAGGAATCCTGTTTTCATGGACTGTGCACATGTCAAATGATCTAATCCGATTCTAATCATGTGTCATGTAAACGCGCATAACAATCTGATTACTTTATACCGTGTTCATGTAAACGCTGCGATCGGATTCGTCAATCTGATTGAATTCAGTCCGATCTGATTAAAAAGTGTCCATGTAAACGCACCTAGTGACCATCTGCTGTGTGACAGACATACGAACATGTGTTTTAAATGTGGGGTTGGTTGTCTGTATGGAACCGGGGCAAGAAGACACAGAGTAAGGAGTGAGAGTGTGAGAGAGTGTGTATGCATGAGAGAGTGACACAGAGAGCAGTATGTTATCCTTTGCTTATATCTGCATGTAGACATACAGTAGGGTCTGATTGCTCCTTTCCTTCCCTCCCCTCTGACAACTGGGTCTGAGTTCAGCGTAGCTTTGAGTTGCTTCATTCTCTTCATTCGTAGTAAGTCATTTTGCATAAAAGCAACCAGCAAATCCACTAGTGAATGCTGCTAGAAAAATGACAGTGATCCGAAACACACCAGCAAGTCCACCTCTGAATGGCTAAAAAAAAAAAATTTAATGTTTTGGAATTAACTACCTAGTTAAAGTCCAGACTTAAATCCGATTGAGATTCTGTGGCATCACTTTAAACAGACCGTTCATGCTAGAAACCCTCCAATGTGGCTGAATTAAAACAATTTAAAACAATTCTGCAAAGAAGAGAGAAGCAAATTTCCTCCAAAGTGATGTGGAAGATTCATTGCCAGTTATTGCTTATGCTTGATTGCACTTGTTCCTGCTGAAGGGACCACAAACAGGTTATTAGGTTTTGGGGGCAATTACTTTTTCACATAGAGCCAGGCAGGTTTGGACACCTTTTTACCCTTAATAAATGATATCATAATTCATAAAAACTGCATTTTGTATTTACTCGCATAATTATCTTTGTATAATAAAACTGATGATCTGAACCATTTAAGTGAAAAAAAAAACTTTTATTATATATAATTATTGTGTATATATATATATATATATATATATACATATATATATATACACATACAGTGCTGTGAAAAAGTATTTGCTGATTTTATATAGAATAATATTGAATAAGAAATAAAGCTCAGATATTTAGAGGTAGACGGCCATGTTTGTTTTTTTGAGCGTGAGGGGAATCACTGCGCATGCGCACTGCGCACTTTGCAGTGTCACAGAACACTTGACGTAATGTTTGTGTTTAAACTGTGTTTCCTTTTAAACACTGAGGTGTTGTGGTTGTGAAGCTCGCAAGACACTTGGATTATCTTTTGAGATTTTTCTACACTCCTGTTTGGGATTTCTTCTCACTCCGCTACTGGACCTGATTCCTACACCGACTCTACAGCAGTGATGATGAACTTCGGAGGAGGAGCCGCGCTTCAGCAGCACCAGGATGTGGAGCCCGAGCCCGGATGGAGCGGACTGGACGACCCCTGGAACGGTCAGTTAATGACTTTTCTCTTTTTCTCTTAAGTATGAAGTCTTTTAAACACCGCGGTATTACAAAAAAAACCGCAATCGGTAATATCGTTTTATTTGGTTAGATGATTTGGAGAAAATCTGTTCGGCTAATCGATATTTGGCTAATCGCTTTATGGACACGAGCATTATGCTAAAGCTAGCGGACAAAGCGGCAGAGTCCAGTGAAACGAGCGGGGAAGAAATAAACAGTGTTAATGTTTTCAGATTTGTTAAAATCAGCTTTTTATAAAAGTCGGAATGTTCATTTAACGCTTATTAAAGTTTACCAAGACAAGCCGAGGAGTATTAGCAAAGATTAGCTAGACGGCTAGTTAGCATGTAGCTAAGTAATTGTTTTTCAGTGTTCGTAGTTTTTTTAAAGAGGGAATGAAACAAGTTAAAATGTTTACAATAACATGATCTATTTTATTATGTGAACGATTTTTCATTGTCCGTGTTTGTCGAGTTGTTAAAGCGGAGACAGAAAGGGGCTGTGAGGAAAGGCAGCTAGCTGAACAAAACCATTCGGTAGAAATAAATGGAGCTAGTGTGGCAGTGTAGAGTGCAGCTTAGGGAAAAATATCAAGCTGTTTGTTTCACTTCTGTTCAGCAAGGATTTGTTTATAGCTGTAATGAATAAAATAGTTAGGAGTAGTGTCATTTACGATAAAGGGCGAATTTTTGAGAGGAGACACAAATGAACTCAAAGGGGATGTGAAGCATTGGAGTAAGGAACTGATAAAGAAACACACTGTAATAGAAATGTAGTTTAATCTGCATTGTTTTGGGGAAGATACTTTTGAGTATTGAGATAAGTGACCAGTGTGAGTAACAGTGAAGCCGTGATAGCGTAAGTAACTCCTATAAATGCAGAATATAAATACTGAGTTTTTCTGCACTGTTATAGGAAGATTACAGTAATATAACTTGTGTAAATACGTCTTGTTTTAATATGGAGGTTTTCCTGCTTTACAAAACATACACAGTGCTATTAAAAAAGGGTTTCTGCTTCTTTTTATGAGATGTTTCTAAATGTCCCGCATTGTCTGTTTATCTTCTTTGACACAGGGACACAGAGGGAGACGTTTGTGTTTCCGGAGGATGAGGACAATGACAACTGGCCTATGAGAGGCCGCTCTCCTGTGTGGATCCCACCACCTGTGGGGAGCCCACCCCCACCTGTGAGAGGTCCATTTTCTGTATGGACCCCATCACCTGTGAGGAGCCCATCCCCATCTATGAGAGGCCTCTCTCCTGTAAGGACCCCACCACCTGTGAGGAGCCCATCCCCACCTATGAGAGGCCTCTCTTCTGTTTGGACCCCACCACCTGTGAGGAGCCCATCCCCACTTATGAGAGGCCTCTCTCCTGTTTGGACCCCATCACCTGTGAGGAGCCCATCCCCACCTATGAGAGGCCTCTCTTCTGTTTGGACCCCACCACCTGTGAGGAGCCCATCCCCACCTATGAGAGGCCTCTCTCCTATGTGGATCCCACCACCTGTGAGGAGCCCATCCACACCTATGAGAGGCCTCTCTCCTATGTGGATCCCACCACCTGTGAGGAGCCCATCCCCACCTATGAGAGGCCTCTCTCCTATGTGGATCCCACCACCTGTGAGGAGCCCATCCCCACCTATGAGAGGCCTCTCTCCTATGTGGATCCCACCACCTGTGAGGAGCCCATCCCCACCTATGAGAGGCCTCTCTCCTATGTGGATCCCACCACCTGTGAGGAGCCCATCCACACCTATGAGAGGCCTCTCTCCTATGTGGATCCCACCACCTGTGGGGATCCCATCCACACCTATGAGAGGTCTCTCTCCTATGTGGATCCCACCACCTGTGAGGAGCCCATCCACACCTATGAGAGGCCTCTCTCCCGTATGGATCCCACCACCTGCGGGGAGCCTCTCTCCTGTATGGAGCCCACCACCTGTATGGATCCCACCACCTGTGGGGAGCACATCCCCACCTATGAGAGGCCTCTCTCCTGTGTGGATCCCACCACCTGTGGGGAGCACATCCCCACCTATGAGAGGCCTCTCTCCTGTATGGGTCCCACCACCAGTATGGATCCCACCACCTGTGGGGAGCCCATCCCCACCTATGAGAGGCCTCTCTCCTGTGTGGAGGAGACCATCCCCTCGCATTAACCCTTCCTCTGTGATAAGTCCATCCCCACTAACGCTACCATCCCCATTGATGAGACCATCACCTTCAGTGAATCCACAACCTTCCACAGTTCCTCTGCCCCAGCCTCATGTCCAGATGAACCCCCACCACATTGTGTCTGGTCAGCTGTATGTTCCTGTCCCACGCCAGGGCATAAGGAGGAGGAGGGACGAAGAGGATGGCATTCAAGAAGCCCCTCCGAGTAGACGGCAGCATGTGGATCAGGATGGGTAGCTGGATTTCATCAAGAGGATCGTCCGATTCCCCGTTCACTTGATGTATCCATGATGTATGGTAAGTATCTGCGGTAAGTATCTGTGGTAAGTATTTCACCCCTAGATTTCAGCATTAGTCTTTTTTAATAATTATGTAAGTATTTCAGCCTTTTAAACACGTGGGGTGGTGAGAATCCGCTTGATACCTTCTCATCTGTTGTGTTGGGAAAAAAAATATACATATTTTGGAGCCCATAGCTACATCATTCGGTCACTTTATGAATCTCGGTGTGATTGCGCAGGCATCCAGAGGATTCTTACCACCATCTCTAGCATAATCTCTAAATGTAGATCATTTTAATGATATGATTGTGGTATGATTTAATGTAGTTATGGCATCTAGTTACAAATGTGAGTCTGTTGTTTCTTTTGTATTTAGAATTTGCATTTAGTTTGTATTAAATGTATAGACTTTTTATAATATTAATGTTTATTTAAGTTATGTGTATTAACCTAATTTATATGAATAAATAAATATAATTTGTATTGTAGAAGCATGCATTGTTGTAAATATGTAAATATTATATTTTTAAGATTTAGATTTTAATATTAAGTTATACAAATGTAGTGTTGTATAAAATAGAGTATAAAATATTAATATCTATAATAAGTGTACAGTTTGTCATTGCTTGTAAATAGTTAATAAATTACTTTTTAGTTCAATACAAACGTGTCTCAAGTGTCTTTTTTTTATAACACATCATAAACATTTCTCATTTGTTTTTCATATAATTACACAGTAAAAAGAGTACAGTATTGCTGTATTACATATCAGTATTTTTCTAAAACAATATCCATGTTACTGTGTGAAATGCTGTCAGAGAGAGAGAGAGAGAGAGTGTATGTGTACTGAGATGAAATCACTGAAAGCTAAATAAAATCAGAAGGTTGTGAGTTCCAATCCCAGATCCACCACAAGGCCCTCAACCCTCAATTACTCAGTTGTATAAAATAAGATAAAATGTAAGTCTCTCTGGATAAGGGCATCTGCTAAATACCAGAAACGTAAATGTAAATGTCTGATATCTCTGCCTCTTGTCTCCTCAGTTCTGGTTAAACCTATGAGAGTGTCACACTTATTCAAAACACGTCACTAAGACCTGTTATAAACATATTCTGTCTAATTTAACTCTGAATGAAATAAAACCTCATAAACCTTCTGATATTAATTATACTATTTTCCTTCCACCCTCATCGTCCTGACTCCTGACCCTGAGGCTGACCAGTGTGCCTGCACACCAGGGGATAGTGGATAGTAAAACTGCTTTATCTTCTTCATATCTGTCTGTAGGATTTTTTAATACATTTATTTTAAGGGATAAAAAGCTAATATTAGGTTCATTGTGAGAGAAGTTCACAGTCTGTAGCCACTGCAGAATATGGTTGTTGTATTTATGTCTGGTGTAAATGGAGTACACAGATATATATTTTTCCCAGACCAGTAGTGTCTCAGGTGTCTGATGCGACTGATTTATAATTCAGTGATTCATCAGAAACTTGTTGCCAAATCATTTCACTGTCAGTCCACTTTGTGTTTGGAATTCAGGGAATTCAAGTGGACTTTCCTTTCCCTTTGGGCTCAAGACACTTCAGTACATTTTTTAAGAAACTCTGAGTTTTAGCTGTGTTTCAGTGTGCCCAAGAAACTCTTTCACAGCTTCACACAGCTTCACACTCCTCTCCAGATGTGTAGGAATACACGCTCACACACACACACACTTTCCTATCCTTTTGAGGACCTTTTAATAGGAATAATCCTGAGCTCATATGTTTTTTGGTTAGTTTTAAATAAAATCTGTGTAAGAGGCAGATCAAAAGTCCATAGAAAAAAGGTACCACACTGTATGTTCCTGTAGCTGTAGTGTATAGTTTTAATGCAGTTTACCTCTAAAGCTTAACTGCAAAAATGAAAATGCTGCTCCTTAAGGGTCACTTTGTGCTTTAAAAGATTTCCTACACTCTTCATGTTACTAGGTGAAAGATACATAATGAAAGCAATCATTTTAAAGAAGGTACTTTTTCTGAATGTAGGGTTTTTTTTCAGTTCCTTTAGTTCAGACTACAGGTGAATAATAAAGTGTAAAGAGTGTTAGCAAATTACTAAATATAAACACACACACAGTATGTGTTAGAGATAAAACATCAGTTTCTGTCTCTTAACTTGTGGACTGTTCGAAAATACAAAATATTTTTTTCTCAATTTTCTTCACTTAAATCTGTTTATTATCTGTTGGATTTTTTTTTTACCTTTTATCCCAGTCTTGGATATGTCATTATATATATATATATACACATACAGTATCTCACAAAAGTGAGTACACCCCTCACATTTTTGTAAATATTTTATTATATCTTTTCATGTGACAACACTGAAGAAATGACACTGTGCTCCAATGTAAAGTAGTGAGTGTACAGCCTGTATAACAGTGTAAATTTGCTGTCCCCTCAAAATAACTCAACACACAGCCATTAATGTCTAAACCGTTGGCAACAAAAGTGAGTACACCCCTAAGTGGAAATGTCCAAATTGGGCCCAAAGTGTCAATATTTTGTGTGGCCACCATTATTTTCCAGCACTGCCTTAACCCTCTTGGACATGGAGTTCACCAGAGCTTCACAGGTTCTCACTGGAGTCCTCTTCCACTCCTCCATGATGATTCAAGATTCAAGATTCAAGAAGCTTTTATTGTCATTTCAACCACATATAGCTGGCGCAGTACATAGTGAAATGAAACAACGTTTCTCCAGGACCTGGTGCTACATAAACATACAACTACTAGTACAATACAAAACAACAAACAACACCACAGAGCTAGGACAGAAGTTTGTCTTAGCCACGTAAAGTGCACAGTGTGCAGCTAGGTGCAAACAGAGCATAGACAAGACAGTGCAAAAAAGACAATAAATACAATAAAGACAACACAAAAGAACACAGGACACTTAGCGCTGAAAGGAAATAAAAGAACGTGTACTGGAATGTAAGTGAAATAAAATAGATAAAGTGAAATGATGTAGAAAAAAAAAGTATTGTGCAAAAATATTGTGCAAAAATACACAGCAGCAGTTGAGGTAGTGCAAATAGAATAAACATAAGTATAACTATAGCAGCGGATGACAGGTAGAGGTAGTGCAGTAAGTAATGAACAGTATAAATTATGTGTGTGTGTGTTTGTGTCCACACAGTCAAGAGAGAGTGTGTGTATCTGTGTGTGAGAGACAGAGAGTTAGTATACAGTTCAGTCCTGAGTGAGAGTGTGTGTGTGTGTGAGAGAGTGTAGAACAGTTCAGTCCTGAGTGAGAGTGTGTGTGAGAGTGTAGAACAGTTCAGTCCTGAGTGAGAGTGTGTGTGAGAGTGTAGAACAGTTCAGTCCTGAGTGAGAGTGTGTGTGAGAGTGTAGAACAGTTCAGTCCTGAGTGAGAGTGTGTGTGAGAGTGTAGAACAGTTCAGTCCTGAGTGAGAGTGTGTGTGAGAGTGTAGAACAGTTCAGTCCTGAGTGAGAGTGTGTGTGAGAGTGTAGAACAGTTCAGTCCCGGGTGTTGAGGAGCCTAATGGCTTGAGGAAAGAAACTGTTACACAGTCTGGTTGTGAGGGCCCGAATGCTCCGGTACCTCTTTCCAGATGGCAGGAGGGTGAAGAGTGTGTGTGAGGGGTGTGTGGGGTCAGCCACAATGCTGATGGCTTTGCGGATGCAGCGTGCGGTGTAAATGTCTGTGATAGAGGGGAGAGAGACTCCGATGATCTTCTCAGCTGTCCTCACTATCCGCTGAAGGGTCTTGCGATCTGAGACGGTGCAGTTCCCAAACCAGGCAGTGATGCAGCTGCTCAGGACGCTCTCGATGGTCCCTCTGTAGAACACAGACAGGATGGGGGGAGGGAGATGGGCTTTACTCAGCCTCCTCAGGAAGTAGAGGCGCTGCTGGGCTTTCTTGGTGATGGAGCTGGTGTTGAGTGACCAGGTGAAGTTCTCCGCCAGATGGACACCAAGGAATTTGATGCTCTTGACGATCTCCACAGAGGAGCCATCGATGGACAGCGGAGAATGGTCACACTGTGCTCTCCTGAAGTCAACAACCATCTCTTTGGTCTTGTCGACGTTCAGGGAGAGGT
Organism: Hemibagrus wyckioides; assembly: GCF_019097595.1. Lineage (NCBI taxonomy): Eukaryota > Metazoa > Chordata > Actinopteri > Siluriformes > Bagridae > Hemibagrus > Hemibagrus wyckioides. The sequence goes on along the minus strand of NC_080712.1, from coordinate 27,393,310 downwards.
TGTTGGCTCTGTTGACATCTGTTGTCATCTGTGATGACATCACAGAGCTGGTGGATGTTAGAGACCTTGTGTATATATATATATATATAATTTTAATCCAGTTCCGAATGTTTTATCCCGAATTTTGCCACCGGAGTGTAGAGGAATTAATGAAATGTTGATTATTTTAGTTGAGCACTGTGGCCGTTTACTGTACATGATTTTAACTGACATCTCTCTCCGCACGCACGCACACACACACACACACACACACAAAATACCGCGAGAGTGTGCGCTGGAATATGTGCTAGAACAGCTCTCGCGATACTTTAATGTCCTACACCTATCGGTCTGCGCGGCGCCGCTTTCACACCACGTGACTAAAATACCTTACAGAAAACACAACAATCTTATTACTCAGATAAAAGTCTAACTTCTAATATTTAATGTTAACACAGATGGTAAAAGTCGGCTAACAAATGTATGTTGTGTCAAAAAGGAGGCCCACTGTCTTTGATTCTGAAAACCCCGGACATAGGACCCGTTTAATTATTATTCCATAACCAAGACATACAAAAGCCTCAAATGAAATAAGCCTAAAGATAGATCTAAATAAAATATAAACTGTTAAAGCACTAAGACATTACAGTCTGAACATCATGACTTTCTATTATTCAACTACTGCAGTATTTAAGGTAAAATACAGACATGGCTTAGGTGAACAATGGACCAGAACAGACTCCATCATTCAGCTGTTCTGTCAATAGAAAAAGGAATTCTCAGCACTATAAATATTAATATGGTGATTGTCTATTTTGCTCAAGTCTCTGAGATACTCTCTGCTCATTCCACCCTCAAAGAAATAGTATAGAAAAGTGACCAAGAGCATGAAGTAGACAAGATACAAGCAGCAAGACAGATGAGAGATGAGAGAACGAGAAGAGAAGAGAAGAGAAGAGAAGAGAAGAGAAGAGAAGAGAAGAGAAGAGAAGAGAGGCTGTAAAAAATAAACAAAGAATAATTCATACACTAGTGGCACAATAAAACAGGAATCTTCTCCCTGAGAAGATGCTGGTGAACTTCTACACTGCCATCATCGAATCTATCCTCACATCCTCCATCACAGTCTGGTTTGCTGCAGCTACAGCCAGGGACAAGGCCAACGAGCTGTACCTCTCCAGGACCCGGAGACGTGCAGCCAAGATCGCAGCCGACCCCTCTCATCCCGGAAACAAACTTTTTCAGTCCCTCCCCTCTGGCCAGAGGCTCCGGTCCATGAGGACCAGGACCTCACGCCACAAACAGTTTCTTCCCCACTGCAGTCAGCCTGCTGAACAGTGCCTCACCTACCCCCAGATGACCCCCCCCCCCAACCCAGACACTCACTTCCACATTCTAAATTGCACTACTGTTCATTCAAACTCACACTTTTGTACACAATATTTATCTCATTCTAGATTGTGTACATACCTCACATCTGTATATATGTTTGGACAGTCACTTTCACTTTTTACATTCTATTGCACTACTTCTCATGCAAGTCACTTTTTAACTTATTCTAGCTCTTTTCTAAAATTGTGTACATTTGTACAGACATTACATACCTGTGTATATGTTTGCACCTGACACCAAGACAAATTCCTAGTACTGTAAAGTGCCCTTTGCTGACCCTTTGCTGTACCTGGCAATAAAACTTTTTCTGATTCTGATTCTGATGAAATAATAGGTGCACGTATAATATAGATTATTGTAAAATAATAGTAATAATAAAGGATCTCCACGGCACAGCTACATACACAAGCTGTAAAAGAGATAATATTGCATGGCTTACCTGTGTGAGAGAGAAAAGCTAATGAAATTAATCAACTCCTTTTTTAGTAGCAAGACTCTGAAATGATGGGAGGAGTCAGAAAAAAAATTGAATTACACATTTTCTAAAGTTCCATACTGGTTGTGTTCATTTGTGTTTATTATTAACAACATTACATAAAAATGCTCTTACAAAACGTGTTATTCTTGTTTACCCCCTCTCCCTAAGTAGCCCCTGATGTTTCAGGCTCAGCCCCTGATGTTTTCAAATCCTAGATACGCCCCTGGTCACTATCCAGCATCATTTGAAGGTGGGACTTCCTTTTCTGACACATGGTCACAGGAGCACATGGTGTGAGATGGAGGTAAGATTATTTACTTTGGTAATCTAATTTAAAATGACATTAACTGTAAATTAAAAATATATGTGCATGCATGAAGGCAAAAAGAAGATTTTTGTCGTGGTTTAATGTTTTTTTGGTACTTTGCATGTTTAGAAAATGAGTTTTTCTTTTTGTTGCCTCGAGGCAACGTTGTGTGATAAGGGGTAGTTTTTAAGGAAGTTTTTGCTGACAATGTGTTTTGATGTCATCACAAATATTTATGCACAATATACAAATATTGATTTTCTTTTTTTGATTTAATTTTATTTCTTTTAACACATTGTGCCAGATAAATGGACATAAAGTTGGTCTATGGAAAGCAAGAGCAGAATTGGAATGTTCGGAAAATCATATCTGACAGTGAGGAGGAGCGGAATAGAGAAAAAAGGTTTATGCAGAAGAGGAAAAATCATTTTAATTTAGGGTTTGGATTGTTGAGCTCATTTGTACACAACCAAGTCTAATCTTCTTCTTCTTTCGGCTTTTCCCTTCAGGGGTGGCCACAGCGAATCATCTCTCTCCACCTATCCCTATCTCCTGCATCCACAACAGTTACACCCACTAGCTTCATATCCTCATTTATTACATCCATATACCTCCTCTTTGGCCTTCCTCTTTGCCTCCTGCCTGGCAGCTCCGTGTCCAACATTCTCCTACCAATATAGTCACTCTCCCTCCTCTGAACATGTCCAAACCATCTTAACCTGGCCTCCCTAACTTTGTCCCCAAACGTCCGACATGAGCTGTCCCTCTGATGTACTCGTTCCTAATCCTGTCCAACCTTGTCACTCCCAAAGAGAACCTCAACATCTTCAGCTCTGCTACCTCCAGCTCTGACTCCTGTCTCTGTCTCAGTGACACTGTCTCTAAACCATACAGCATGGCCGGTCTCACCACTGTCCTGTACACCTTCCCCTTGATTTTGAACCTGTACAAGTCACACAACCAAGTCTAATGAGTTGATTTATTTCCTGTAGTAGAATGGTTGTGATAGGTTCATGCAGCAGACAGCTTAAAAAAAATGTAGTCAAATGTCACACTGTTTTATTTTTGCTGTGCTTTCATTGGCACTGGAAACTTACATTTTGTATGTTTTTATAGATAGTCAAGATAGACGTAACACCACGGAGGATGATGAAGGTGAAATTCTGTCTGAAGATGATGAGGTTCTTTCTAAACCCCTCGATGGAAAACATGTCTCACCACTGTGCCTCCAGTTCACCCTGTATGGTTACAGATCCCTCCATCAGCTGGTGAAATTCTGTTTCAAACTACTTCTCTCTGATGACCTCTATGATCTTATTCTTCATATCGGTGTGATTTATACACATTGGTTTGTGCATTCTGACTTTTGGAGGCTTTATTATGTCAATTTTATGATGAAACATGAAAAGACGTTAAAGGTCATCTTGTTGTCTCGTTCTAATCACGTTAAATACACTACATTGCCAAAAGTCTTGGGACGTCTGCCTTTACATGGACATCCCATTCTTAATCCCTAGGTTTTAATATGGAGTCGCCCCGCCCTTTGCAGCTGTAACAGCTTCAACTCTTCTAGGAAGGCTTCCCACAAGGTTTAGGAGCGTGTTTATGGGAATGTTTGACCATTCCACTAGGAGCGCATTTGTGAGGTCAGGCACTGATGTTGGACAGGAAGGTGTAGCTCATAGTTTCCGCTCTAATTCATCCCAAAGGTGTTCTATCAGGTTGAGGTCAGGACGCTTTGCAGGCCAGTCAAGTTCCACACCTCCACACCAAACTCACTCATCCATGTCTTTATGGACCTTGCTTTGTGCACTGGTGTGTCATGTCATGTTGGAACAGGAAGGGGTCATCCCCAAACGACACATTCATTCACAAATGTTTGGAGAAGCAGTCTGCATGCCTAGGTGCTTGATTTTATACAGCTGTGGCCATGGAAGTGATTGGAACACCTGAATTCAATGATTTGGAGGGGTGTCCCAAAACCTTTTGGAAATGCAGTGTATAAACACAACTAGACTGAAATATACCAGTATGATATGCAACTAATTGTTAAACATGAATTAACTAAGGAAACCAGTAGATATCAGTTTATACCAGGCTCAGCAGTATCACTCTCAGTTATGATCAGTTAATTCAATAAAAAATTCATTAGGCAAGAGGAATTTAGGAAGAAACTTGATAATTAACTGATAAGAAACTGAACAACTGTGTTTGCTCTAGTGATCCACTGTGGGCCAGCAGAGCCAGCATCCAAGCACACCTCCTTTCAGTTACATCAGTTGCATTTCCGGGTTTAAAATGTGAGTTAAAGCAGGAAAATCACCAAACTGGATGCTGGCCTTTCAGGACTGGAGTTTGTACCTACGGATTAGTTTATAATCAGTAGGTGCGTTTACATGGACACTTGTAATCCGATCGTAACAGGACTAGAAGCACAATCAGGTTAAAAAAGTGTCACGTAAACACGTCAATCGGATGGAATTTGCCACATCCCATTAAAATTTCAATCGGATGATAAGGGGTGGTTTAAACCATTTTTAGTCCGATCGAGAGGACATGTAAACACTTAATCGGATGGAATATTATCCTGGAAAGTTCTGCACATGTGCAATGACGCAAGAATGACGTATGACGTACGGATGTTGTCGTAGGTAAAATGGCGGACGCTAAGCAAAACCGCAGGAATCCTGTTTTCATGGACTGTGCACATGTCAAATGATCTAATCCGATTCTAATCATGTGTCATGTAAACGCGCATAACAATCTGATTACTTTATACCGTGTTCATGTAAACGCTGCGATCGGATTCGTCAATCTGATTGAATTCAGTCCGATCTGATTAAAAAGTGTCCATGTAAACGCACCTAGTGACCATCTGCTGTGTGACAGACATACGAACATGTGTTTTAAATGTGGGGTTGGTTGTCTGTATGGAACCGGGGCAAGAAGACACAGAGTAAGGAGTGAGAGTGTGAGAGAGTGTGTATGCATGAGAGAGTGACACAGAGAGCAGTATGTTATCCTTTGCTTATATCTGCATGTAGACATACAGTAGGGTCTGATTGCTCCTTTCCTTCCCTCCCCTCTGACAACTGGGTCTGAGTTCAGCGTAGCTTTGAGTTGCTTCATTCTCTTCATTCGTAGTAAGTCATTTTGCATAAAAGCAACCAGCAAATCCACTAGTGAATGCTGCTAGAAAAATGACAGTGATCCGAAACACACCAGCAAGTCCACCTCTGAATGGCTAAAAAAAAAAAAATTTAATGTTTTGGAGTTAACTACCTAGTTAAAGTCCAGACTTAAATCCGATTGAGATTCTGTGGCATCACTTTAAACAGACCGTTCATGCTAGAAACCCTCCAATGTGGCTGAATTAAAACAATTTAAAACAATTCTGCAAAGAAGAGAGAAGCAAATTTCCTCCAAAGTGATGTGGAAGATTCATTGCCAGTTATTGCTTATGCTTGATTGCACTTGTTCCTGCTGAAGGGACCACAAACAGGTTATTAGGTTTTGGGGGCAATTACTTTTTCACATAGAGCCAGGCAGGTTTGGACACCTTTTTACCCTTAATAAATGATATCATAATTCATAAAAACTGCATTTTGTATTTACTCGCATAATTATCTTTGTATAATAAAACTGATGATCTGAACCACTTAAGTGAATAAAAAAACTTTAATTATATATAATTATTGTGTATATATATATATATATATATATATATATATACACATATATATATACACATACAGTGCTGTGAAAAAGTATTTGCTGATTTTATATAGAATAATATTGAATAAGAAATAAAGCTCAGATATTTAGAGGTAGACGGCCATGTTTGTTTTTTTGAGCGTGAGGGGAATCACTGCGCATGCGCACTGCGCACTTTGCAGTGTCACAGAACACTTGACGTAATGTTTGTGTTTAAACTGTGTTTCCTTTTAAACACTGAGGTGTTGTGATTGTGAAGCTCGCAAGACACTTGGATTATCTTTTGAGATTTTTCTACACTCCTGTTTGGGATTTCTTCTCACTCCGCTACTGGACCTGATTCCTACACCGACTCTACAGCAGTGATGATGAACTTCGGAGGAGGAGCCGCGCTTCAGCAGCACCAGGATGTGGAGCCCGAGCCCGGATGGAGCGGACTGGACGACCCCTGGAACGGTCAGTTAATGACTTTTCTCTTTTTCTCTTAAGTATGAAGTCTTTTAAACACCGCGGTATTACAAAAAAAACCGCAATCGGTAATATCGTTTTATTTGGTTAGATGATTTGGAGAAAATCTGTTCGGCTAATCGCTTTATGGACACGAGCTATGTTTTATGCTAAAGCTAGCGGACAAAGCGGCAGAGTCCAGTGAAACGAGCGGGGAAGAAATAAACAGTGTTAATGTTTTCAGATTTGTTAAAATCAGCTTTTTATAAAAGTCGGAATGTTTATTTAACGCTTATTAAAGTTTACCAAGACAAGCCGAGGAGTATTAGCAAAGATTAGCTAGACGGCTAGTTAGCATGTAGCTAAGTAATTGTTTTTCAGTGTTCGTAGTTTTTTTAAAGAGGGAATGAAACAAGTTAAAATGTTTACAATAACATGATCTATTTTATTATGTGAACGATTTTTCATTGTCCGTGTTTGTCGAGTTGTTAAAGCGGAGACAGAAAGGGGCTGTGAGGAAAGGCAGCTAGCTGAACAAAACCATTCGGTAGAAATAAATGGAGCTAGTGTGGCAGTGTAGAGTGCAGCTTAGGGAAAAATATCAAGCTGTTTGTTTCACTTCTGTTCAGCAAGGATTTGTTTATAGCTGTAATGAATAAAATAGTTAGGAGTAGTGTCATTTACGATAAAGGGCGAATTTTTGAGAGGAGACACAAATGAACTCAAAGGGGATGTGAAGCATTGGAGTAAGGAACTGATAAAGAAACACACTGTAATAGAAATGTAGTTTAATCTGCATTGTTTTGGGGAAGATACTTTTGAGTATTGAGAAGTGACCAGTGTGAGTAACAGTGAAGCCGTGATAGCGTAAGTAACTCCTATAAATGCAGAATATAAATACTGAGTTTTTCTGCACTGTTATAGGAAGATTACAGTAATATAACTTGTGTAAATACGTCTTGTTTTAATATGGAGGTTTTCCTGCTTTACAAAACATACACAGTGCTATTAAAAAAGGGTTTCTGCTTCTTTTTATGAGATGTTTCTAAATGTCCCGCATTGTCTGTTTATCTTCTTTGACACAGGGACACAGAGGGAGACGTTTGTGTTTCCGGAGGATGAGGACAATGACAACTGGCCTATGAGAGGCCGCTCTCCTGTGTGGATCCCACCACCTGTGGGGAGCCCACCCCCACCTGTGAGAGGTCCATTTTCTGTATGGACCCCATCACCTGTGAGGAGCCCATCCCCATCTATGAGAGGCCTCTCTTCTGTTTGGACCCCACCACCTGTGAGGAGCCCATCCCCACTTATGAGAGGCCTCTCTCCTGTTTGGACCCCATCACCTGTGAGGAGCCCATCCCCACCTATGAGAGGCCTCTCTTCTGTTTGGACCCCACCACCTGTGAGGAGCCCATCCCCACCTATGAGAGGCCTCTCTCCTATGTGGATCCCACCACCTGTGAGGAGCCCATCCCCACCTATGAGAGGCCTCTCTCCTATGTGGATCCCACCACCTGTGAGGAGCCCATCCACACCTATGAGAGGCCTCTCTCCTATGTGGATCCCACCACCTGTGGGGATCCCATCCACACCTATGAGAGGTCTCTCTCCTATGTGGATCCCACCACCTGTGAGGAGCCCATCCACACCTATGAGAGGCCTCTCTCCCGTATGGATCCCACCACCTGCGGGGAGCCTCTCTCCTGTATGGAGCCCACCACCTGTATGGATCCCACCACCTGTGGGGAGCACATCCCCACCTATGAGAGGCCTCTCTCCTGTGTGGATCCCACCACCTGTGGGGAGCCCATCCCCACCTATGAGAGGCCTCTCTCCTGTGTGGATCCCACCACCTGTGGGGAGCCCATCCCCACCTATGAGAGGCCTCTCTCCTGTGTGGAGGAGACCATCCCCTCGCATTAACCCTTCCTCTGTGATAAGTCCATCCCCACTAACGCTACCATCCCCATTGATGAGACCATCACCTTCAGTGAATCCACAACCTTCCACAGTTCCTCTGCCCCAGCCTCATGTCCAGATGAACCCCCACCACATTGTGTCTGGTCAGCTGTATGTTCCTGTCCCACGCCAGGGCATAAGGAGGAGGAGGGACGAAGAGGATGGCATTCAAGAAGCCCCTCCGAGTAGACGGCAGCATGTGGATCAGGATGGGTAGCTGGATTTCATCAAGAGGATCGTCCGATTCCCCGTTCACTTGATGTATCCATGATGTATGGTAAGTATCTGCGGTAAGTATCTGTGGTAAGTATCTGTGGTAAGTATTTCACCCCTAGATTTCAGCATTAGTCTTTTTTAATAATTATGTAAGTATTTCAGCCTTTTAAACACGTGGGGTGGTGAGAATCCGCTTGATACCTTCTCATCTGTTGTGTTGGGAAAAAAAATATACATATTTTGGAGCCCATAGCTACATCATTCGGTCACTTTATGAATCTCGGTGTGATTGCGCAGGCATCCAGAGGATTCTTACCACCATCTCTAGCATAATCTCTAAATGTAGATCATTTTAATGATATGATTGTGGTATGATTTAATGTAGTTATGGCATCTAGTTACAAATGTGAGTCTGTTGTTTCTTTTGTATTTAGAATTTGCATGTAGTTTGTATTAAATGTATAGACTTTTTATAATATTAATGTTTATTTAAGTTATGTGTATTAACCTAATTTATATGAATAAATAAATATAATTTGTATTGTAGAAGCATGCATTGTTGTAAATATGTAAATATTATATTTTTAAGATTTAGATTTTAATATTAAGTTATACAAATGTAGTGTTGTATTATAAAATTTTAAAATAGAGTATAAAATATTAATATCTATAATAAGTGTACAGTTTGTCATTGCTTGTAAATAGTTAATAAATTACTTTTTTGTTCAATACAAACGTGTCTCAAGTGTCTTTTTTTTATAACACATCATAAACATTTCTCATTTGTTTTTCATATAATTACACAGTAAAAAGAGTACAGTATTGCTGTATTACATATCAGTATTTTTCTAAAACAATATCCATGTTACTGTGTGAAATGCTGTCAGAGAGAGAGAGAGAGAGACAGAGAGAGTGTATGTGTACTGAGATGAAATCACTGAAAGCTAAATAAAATCAGAAGGTTGTGAGTTCCAATCCCAGATCCACCACAAGGCCCTCAACCCTCAATTACTCAGTTGTATAAAATAAGATAAAATGTAAGTCTCTCTGGATAAGGGCATCTGCTAAATACCAGAAACACCACATATACACTTTACTATCCTTTTGATGACCTTTTAATGGGAATAATCCTGAGCTCATATGTTTTTTGGTTAGTTTTAAATAAAATCTGTGTAAGAGGCAGATCAAAAGTCCATAGAAAAAAGGTACCACACTGTATGTTCCTGTAGCTGTAGTGTATAGTTTTAATGCAGTTTACCTCTAAAGCTTAACTGCAAAAATGAAAATGCTGCTCCTTAAGGGTCACTTTGTGCTTTAAAAGATTTCCTACACTCTTCATGTTACTAGGTGAAAGATACATAATGAAAGCAATCATTTTAAAGAAGGTACTTTTTCTGAATGTAGGGTTTTTTTTCAGTTCCTTTAGTTCAGACTACAGGTGAATAATAAAGTGTAAAGAGTGTTAGCAAATTACTAAATATAAACACACACACAGTATGTGTTAGAGATAAAACATCAGTTTCTGTCTCTTAACTTGTGGACTGTTCGAAAATACAAAATATTTTTTTCTCAATTTTCTTCACTTAAATCTGTTTATTATCTGTTGGATTTTTTTTTTTTACCTTTTATCCCAGTCTTGGATATGTCATTATATATATATATATATATATATATATATATATATATATATATACATACATACAGTATCTCACAAAAGTGAGTACACCCCTCACATTTTTGTAAATATTTTATTATATCTTTTCATGTGACAACACTGAAGAAATGACACTGTGCTCCAATGTAAAGTAGTGAGTGTACAGCCTGTATAACAGTGTAAATTTGCTGTCCCCTCAAAATAACTCAACACACAGCCATTAATGTCTAAACCGTTGGCAACAAAAGTGAGTACACCCCTAAGTGGAAATGTCCAAATTGGGCCCAAAGTGTCAATATTTTGTGTGGCCACCATTATTTTCCAGCACTGCCTTAACCCTCTTGGACATGGAGTTCACCAGAGCTTCACAGGTTCTCACTGGAGTCCTCTTCCACTCCTCCATGATGATTCAAGATTCAAGATTCAAGAAGCTTTTATTGTCATTTCAACCACATATAGCTGGCGCAGTACGTAGTGAAATGAAACAACGTTTCTCCAGGATCTGGTGCTACATAAACATACAACTACTAGTACAATACAAAACAACAAACAACACCACAGAGCTAGGACAGAAGTTTGTCTTAGCCACGTAAAGTGCACAGTGTGCAGCTAGGTGCAAACAGAGCATAGACAAGACAGTGCAAAAAAGACAATAAATACAATAAAGACAACACAAAAGAACACAGGACACTTAGCGCTGAAAGGAAATAAAAGAACGTGTACTGGAATGTAAGTGAAATAAAATAGATAAAGTGAAATGATGTAGAAAAAAAAAGTATTGTGCAAAAATATTGTGCAAAAATACACAGCAGCAGTTGAGGTAGTGCAAATAGAATAAACATAAGTATAACTATAGCAGCGGATGACAGGTAGAGGTAGTGCAGTAAGTAATGAACAGTATAAATTATGTGTGTGTGTGTTTGTGTCCACACAGTCAAGAGAGAGTGTGTGTATCTGTGTGTGAGAGACAGAGAGTTAGTATACAGTTCAGTCCTGAGTGAGAGTGTGTGTGTGTGTGTGAGAGCGTAGAACAGTTCAGTCCTGAGTGAGAGTGTGTGTGTGTGTGAGAGAGTGTAGAACAGTTCAGTCCTGAGTGAGAGTGTGTGTGAGAGTGTAGAACAGTTCAGTCCTGAGTGAGAGTGTGTGTGAGAGTGTAGAACAGTTCAGTCCTGAGTGAGAGTGTGTGTGAGAGTGTAGAACAGTTCAGTCCTGAGTGAGAGTGTGTGTGAGAGTGTAGAACAGTTCAGTCCTGAGTGAGAGTGTGTGTGAGAGTGTAGAACAGTTCAGTCCTGAGTGAGAGTGTGTGTGAGAGTGTAGAACAGTTCAGTCCTGAGTGAGAGTGTGTGAGAGTGTAGAACAGTTCAGTCCTGAGTGAGAGTGTGTGTGAGAGTGTAGAACAGTTCAGTCCCGGGTGTTGAGGAGCCTAATGGCTTGAGGAAAGAAACTGTTACACAGTCTGGTTGTGAGGGCCCGAATGCTCCGGTACCTCTTTCCAGATGGCAGGAGGGTGAAGAGTGTGTGTGAGGGGTGTGTGGGGTCAGCCACAATGCTGATGGCTTTGCGGATGCAGCGTGCGGTGTAAATGTCTGTGATAGAGGGGAGAGAGACTCCGATGATGATCTCAGCTGTCCTCACTATCCGCTGAAGGGTCTTGCGATCTGAGACGGTGCAGTTCCCAAACCAGGCAGTGATGCAGCTGCTCAGGACGCTCTCGATGGTCCCTCTGTAGAACACAGACAGGATGGGGGGAGGGAGATGGGCTTTACTCAGCCTCCTCAGGAAGTAGAGGCGCTGCTGGGCTTTCTTGGTGATGGAGCTGGTGTTGAGTGACCAGGTGAAGTTCTCCGCCAGATGGACACCAAGGAATTTGATGCTCTTGACGATCTCCACAGAGGAGCCATCGATGGACAGCGGAGAATGGTCACACTGTGCTCTCCTGAAGTCAACAACCATCTCTTTGGTCTTGTCGACGTTCAGGGAGAGGTTGTTGGCTCTGTTGACATCTGTTGTCATCCTTGATGACATCACAGAGCTGGTGGATGTTAGAGACCTTGTGTATATATATATATATAATTTTAATCCAGTTCCGAATGTTTTATCCCGAATTTTGCCACCGGAGTGTAGAGGAATTAATGAAATGTTGATTATTTTAGTTGAGCACTGTGGCCGTTTACTGTACATGATTTTAACTGACATCTCTCTCCGCACGCACACACACACACACAAAATACCGCGAGAGTGTGCGCTGGAATATGTGCTAGAACAGCTCTCGCGATACTTTAATGTCCTACACCTATCGGTCTGCGCGGCGCCGCTTTCACACCACGTGACTAAAATACCTTACAGAAAACACAACAATCTTATTACTCAGATAAAAGTCTAACTTCTAATATTTAATGTTAACACAGATGGTAAAAGTCGGCTAACAAATGTATGTTGTGTCAAAAAGGAGGCCCACTGTCTTTGATTCTGAAAACCCCGGACATAGGACCCGTTTAATTATTATTCCATACCCAAGACATACAAAAGCCTCAAATGAAATAAGCCTAAAGATAGATCTAAATAAAATATAAACTGTTAAAGCACTAAGACATTACAGTCTGAACATCATGACTTTCTATTATTCAACTACTGCAGTATTTAAGGTAAAATACAGACATGGCTTAGGTGAACAATGGACCAGAACAGACTCCATCATTCAGCTGTTCTGTCAATAGAAAAAGGAATTGAAAAATTCTCAGCACTATAAATATTAATATGGTGATTGTCTATTTTGCTCAAGTCTCGGAGATACTCTCTGCTCATTCCACCCTCAAAGAAATAGTATAGAAAAGTGACCAAGAGCATGAAGTAGACAAGATACAAGCAGCAAGACAGATGAGAGAAGAGAAGAGAAGAGAAGAGAAGAGAAGAGAAGAGAAGAGAAGAGAAGAGAAGAGAAGAGAAGAGAGGCTGTAAAAAATAAACAAAGAATAATTCATACACTAGTGGCACAATAAAACAGGAATCTTCTCCCTGAGAAGATGCTGGTGAACTTCTACACTGCCATCATCGAATCTATCCTCACATCCTCCATCACAGTCTGGTTTGCTGCAGCTACAGCCAGGGACAAGGCCAACGAGCTGTACCTCTCCAGCACCCGGAGACGTGCAGCCAAGATCGCAGCCGACCCCTCTCATCCCGGAAACAAACTTTTTCAGTCCCTCCCCTCTGGCCAGAGGCTCCGGTCCATGAGGACCAGGACCTCACGCCACAAACAGTTTCTTCCCCACTGCAGTCAGCCTGCTGAACAGTGCCTCACTTACCCCCAGATGACCCCCCCCCCAACCCAGACACTCACTTCCACATTCTAAATTGCACTACTGTTCATTCAAACTCACACTTTTGTACACAATATTTATCTCATTCTAGATTGTGTACATACCTCACATCTGTATATATGTTTGGACAGTCACTTTCACTTTTTACATTCTATTGCACTACTTCTCATGCAAGTCACTTTTTAACTTATTCTAGCTCTTTTCTAAAATTGTGTACATTTGTACAGACATTACATACCTGTGTATATGTTTGCACCTGACACCAAGACAAATTCCTAGTACTGTAAAGTGCCCTTTGCTGACCCTTTGCTGTACCTGGCAATAAAACTTTTTCTGATTCTGATTCTGATGAAATAATAGGTGCACGTATAATATAGATTATTGTAAAATAATAGTAATAATAAAGGATCTCCACGGCACAGCTACATACACAAGCTGTAAAAGAGATAATATTGCATGGCTTACCTGTGTGAGAGAGAAAAGCTAATGAAATTAATCAACTCCTTTTTTAGTAGCAAGACTCTGAAATGATGGGAGGAGTCAGAAAAAAGATTGAATTACACATTTTCTAAAGTTCCATACTGGTTGTGTTCATTTGTGTTTATTATTAACAACATTACATAAAAATGCTCTTACAAAACGTGTTATTCTTGTTTACCCCCTCTCCCTAAGTAGCCCCTGATGTTTCAGGCTCAGCCCCTGATGTTTTCAAATCCTAGATACGCCCCTGGTCACTATCCAGCATCATTTGAAGGTGGGACTTCCTTTTCTGACACATGGTCACAGGAGCACATGGAGTGAGATGGAGGTAAGATTATTTACTTTGGTAATCTAATTTAAAATGACATTAACTGTAAATTAAAAATATATGTGCATGCATGAAGGCAAAAAGAAGATTTTTGTCGTGGTTTAATGTTTTTTTGGTACTTTGCGTGTTTAGAAAATGAGTTTTTCTTTTTGTTGCCTCGAGGCAACGTTGTGTGATAAGGGGTAGTTTTTAAGGAAGTTTTTGCTGACAATGTGTTTTGATGTCATCACAAATATTTATGCACAATATACAAATATTGATTTTCTTTTTTTGATTTAATTTTATTTCTTTTAACACATTGTGCCAGATAAATGGACATAAAGTTGGTCGATGGAAAGCAAGAGCAGAACTGGAATGTTCGGAAAATCATATCTGACAGTGAGGAGGAGCGGAATAGAGAAAAAAGGTTTATGCAGAAGAGGAAAAATCATTTTAATTTAGGGTTTGGATTGTTGAGCTCATTTGTACACAACCAAGTCTAATCTTCTTCTTCTTTCGGCTTTTCCCTTCAGGGGTGGCCACAGCGAATCATCTCTCTCCACCTATCCCTATCTCCTGCATCCACAACAGTTACACCCACTAGCTTCATATCCTCATTTATTACATCCATATACCTCCTCTTTGGCCTTCCTCTTTGCCTCCTGCCTGGCAGCTCCGTGTCCAACATTCTCCTACCAATATAGTCACTCTCCCTCCTCTGAACATGTCCAAACCATCTTAACCTGGCCTCCCTAACTTTGTCCCCCAAACGTCCGACATGAGCCGTCCCTCTGATGTACTCGTTCCTAATCCTGTCCAACCTTGTCACTCCCAAAGAGAACCTCAACATCTTCAGCTCTGCTACCTCCAGCTCTGACTCCTGTCTCTGTCTCAGTGACATTCTGACTTTTGGAGGCTTTATTATGTCAATTTTATGATGAAACATGAAAAGACTTTAAAGGTCATCTTGTTGTCTCGTTCTGATCACGTTAAATACACTACATTGCCAAAAGTTTTGGGACATCTGCCTTTACATGGACATCCCATTCTTAATCCGTAGGTTTTAATATGGAGTCGCCCCGCCCTTTGCAGCTGTAACAGCTTCAACTCTTCTAGGAAGGCTTCCCACAAGGTTTAGGAGCGTGTTTATGGGAATGTTTGACCATTCCACTAGGAGCGCATTTGTGAGGTCAGGCACTGATGTTGGACAGGAAGGTGTAGCTCATAGTTTCCGCCCTAATTCATCCCAAAGGTGTTCTATCAGGTTGAGGTCAGGACGCTTTGCAGGCCAGTCAAGTTCCTCCACACCAAACTCACTCATCCATGTCTTTATGAACCTTGCTTTGTGCACTGGTGTGTCATGTCATGTTGGAACAGGAAGGGGTCATCCCCAAACGACACATTCATTCACAAATGTTTGGAGAAGCAGGCTGCATGCCTAGGTGCTTGATTTTATACAGCTGTGGCCATGGAAGTGATTGGAACACCTGAATTCAATGATTTGGGGGGGTGTCCCAAAACCTTTTGGAAATGCAGTGTATAAACACAACTAGACTGAAATATACCAGTATGATATGCAACTAACTGTTAAACATGAATTAACTAAGGAAACCAGTAGATATCAGTTTATACCAGGCTCAGCAGTATCACTCTCAGTTATGATCAGTTAATTCAATAAAAAATTCATTAGGCAAGAGGAATTTAGGAAGAAACTTGATAATTAACTGATAAGAAACTGAACAACTGTGTTTGCTCTAGTGATCCACTGTGGGCCAGCAGAGCCAGCATCCAAGCACACCTCCTTTCAGTTACATCAGTTGCATTTCCGGGTTTAAAATGTGAGTTAAAGCAGGAAAATCACCAAACTGGATGCTGGCCTTTCAGGACTGGAGTTTGTACCTACGGATTAGTTTATAATCAGTAGGTGCGTTTACATGGACACTTGTAATCCGATCGTAACAGGACTAGAAGCACAATCAGGTTAAAAAAGTGTCACGTAAACACGTCAATCGGATGGAATTTGCCACATCCCATTAAAATTTCAATCGGATGATAAGGGGTGGTTTAAACCATTTTTAGTCCGATCGAGAGGACATGTAAACACTTAATCGGATGGAATATTATCCTGGAAAGTTCTGCACATGTGCAATGACGCAAGAATGACGTATGACGTACGGATGTTGTCGTAGGTAAAATGGCGGACGCTAAGCAAAACCGCGGGAATCCTGTTTTCATGGACTGTGCACATGTCAAATGATCTAATCCAGATTCTAATCATGTGTCATGTAAACACGCATAACAATCTGATTACTTTATACCGTGTTCATGTAAACGCTGCGATCGGATTCGTCAATCTGATTGAATTCAGTCCGATCTGATTAAAAAGTGTCCATGTAAACGCACCTAGTGACCATCTGCTGTGTGACAGACATACGAACATGTGTTTTAAATGTGGGGTTGGTTGTCTGTATGGAACCGGGGCAAGAAGACACAGAGTAAGGAGTGAGAGTGTGAGAGAGTGTGTATGCATGAGAGAGTGACACAGAGAGCAGTATGTTATCCTTTGCTTATATCTGCATGTAGACATACAGTAGGGTCTGATTGCTCCTTTCCTTCCCTCCCCTCTGACAACTGGGTCTGAGTTCAGCGTAGCTTTGAGTTGCTTCATTCTCTTCATTCGTAGTAAGTCATTTTGCATAAAAGCAACCAGCAAATCCACTAGTGAATGCTGCTAGAAAAATGACAGTGATCCGAAACACACCAGCAAGTCCACCTCTGAATGGCTAAAAAAAAAAAATTTAATGTTTTGGAGTTAACTACCTAGTTAAAGTCCAGACTTAAATCCGATTGAGATTCTGTGGCATCACTTTAAACAGACCGTTCATGCTAGAAACCCTCCAATGTGGCTGAATTAAAACAATTTAAAACAATTCTGCAAAGAAGAGAGAAGCAAATTTCCTCCAAAGTGATGTGGAAGATTCATTGCCAGTTATTGCTTATGCTTGATTGCACTTGTTCCTGCTGAAGGGACCACAAACAGGTTATTAGGTTTTGGGGGCAATTACTTTTTCACATAGAGCCAGGCAGGTTTGGACACCTTTTTACCCTTAATAAATGATATCATAATTCATAAAAACTGCATTTTGTATTTACTCGCATAATTATCTTTGTATAATAAAACTGATGATCTGAACCATTTAAGTGAAAAAAAAAACTTTTATTATATATAATTATTGTGTATATATATATATATATATATATATATATACACATATATATATACACATACAGTGCTGTGAAAAAGTATTTGCTGATTTTATATAGAATAATATTGAATAAGAAATAAAGCTCAGATATTTAGAGGTAGACGGCCATGTTTGTTTTTTTGAGCGTGAGGGGAATCACTGCGCATGCGCACTGCGCACTTTGCAGTGTCACAGAACACTTGACGTAATGTTTGTGTTTAAACTGTGTTTCCTTTTAAACACTGAGGTGTTGTGGTTGTGAAGCTCGCAAGACACTTGGATTATCTTTTGAGATTTTTCTACACTCCTGTTTGGGATTTCTTCTCACTCCGCTACTGGACCTGATTCCTACACCGACTCTACAGCAGTGATGATGAACTTCGGAGGAGGAGCCGCGCTTCAGCAGCACCAGGATGTGGAGCCCGAGCCCGGATGGAGCGGACTGGACGACCCCTGGAACGGTCAGTTAATGACTTTTCTCTTTTTCTCTTAAGTATGAAGTCTTTTAAACACCGCGGTATTACAAAAAAAAACCGCAATCGGTAATATCGTTTTATTTGGTTAGATGATTTGGAGAAAATCTGTTCGGCTAATCGATATTTGGCTAATCGCTTTATGGACACGAGCATTATGCTAAAGCTAGCGGACAAAGCTGCAGAGTCCAGTGAAACGAGCGGGGAAGAAATAAACAGTGTTAATGTTTTCAGATTTGTTAAAATCAGCTTTTTATAAAAGTCGGAATGTTCATTTAACGCTTATTAAAGTTTACCAAGACAAGCCGAGGAGTATTAGCAAAGATTAGCTAGACGGCTAGTTAGCATGTAGCTAAGTAATTGTTTTTCAGTGTTCGTAGTTTTTTTAAAGAGGGAATGAAACAAGTTAAAATGTTTACAATAACATGATCTATTTTATTATGTGAACGATTTTTCATTGTCCGTGTTTGTCGAGTTGTTAAAGCGGAGACAGAAAGGGGCTGTGAGGAAAGGCAGCTAGCTGAACAAAACCATTCGGTAGAAATAAATGGAGCTAGTGTGGCAGTGTAGAGTGCAGCTTAGGGAAAAATATCAAGCTGTTTGTTTCACTTCTGTTCAGCAAGGATTTGTTTATAGCTGTAATGAATAAAATAGTTAGGAGTAGTGTCATTTACGATAAAGGGCGAATTTTTGAGAGGAGACACAAATGAACTCAAAGGGGATGTGAAGCATTGGAGTAAGGAACTGATAAAGAAACACACTGTAATAGAAATGTAGTTTAATCTGCATTGTTTTGGGGAAGATACTTTTGAGTATTGAGAGAAGTGACCAGTGTGAGTAACAGTGAAGCCGTGATAGCGTAAGTAACTCCTATAAATGCAGAATATAAATACTGAGTTTTTCTGCACTGTTATAGGAAGATTACAGTAATATAACTTGTGTAAATACGTCTTGTTTTAATATGGAGGTTTTCCTGCTTTACAAAACATACACAGTGCTATTAAAAAAGGGTTTCTGCTTCTTTTTATGAGATGTTTCTAAATGTCCCGCATTGTCTGTTTATCTTCTTTGACACAGGGACACAGAGGGAGACGTTTGTGTTTCCGGAGGATGAGGACGATGACAACTGGCCTATGAGAGGCCGCTCTCCCGTGTGGATTCCACCACCTGTGGGGAGCCCACCCCCACCTGTGAGAGGTCCATTTTCTGTATGGACCCCATCACCTGTGAGGAGCCCATCCCCACCTATGAGAGGCCTCTCTTCTGTTTGGACCCCACCACCTGTGAGGAGCCCATCCCCACCTATGAGAGGCCTCTCTCCTATGTGGATCCCACCACCTGTGAGGAGCCCATCCCCACCTGTGAGAGGTCCATTTTCTGTATGGACCCCATCACCTGTGAGGAGCCCATCCCCACCTATGAGAGGCCTCTCTTCTGTTTGGACCCCACCACCTGTGAGGAGCCCATCCCCACCTATGAGAGGCCTCTCTCCTA
Organism: Hemibagrus wyckioides; assembly: GCF_019097595.1. Classification (NCBI taxonomy): domain Eukaryota; kingdom Metazoa; phylum Chordata; class Actinopteri; order Siluriformes; family Bagridae; genus Hemibagrus; species Hemibagrus wyckioides. The sequence continues at coordinate 27,373,842 of NC_080712.1, read as the reverse complement.
TGTGGATCCCACCACCTGTGAGGAGCCCATCCACACCTATGAGAGGCCTCTCTCCTATGTGGATCCCACCACCTGTGGGGATCCCATCCACACCTATGAGAGGTCTCTCTCCTATGTGGATCCCACCACCTGTGGGGATCCCATCCACACCTATGAGAGGTCTCTCTCCTATGTGGATCCCACCACCTGTGAGGAGCCCATCCACACCTATGAGAGGCCTCTCTCCCGTATGGATCCCACCACCTGCGGGGAGCCTCTCTCCTGTATGGAGCCCACCACCTGTATGGATCCCACCACCTGTGGGGAGCACATCCCCACCTATGAGAGGCCTCTCTCCTGTGTGGATCCCACCACCTGTGGGGAGCACATCCCCACCTATGAGAGGCCTCTCTCCTGTATGGGTCCCACCACCAGTATGGATCCCACCACCTGTGGGGAGCCCATCCCCACCTATGAGAGGCCTCTCTCCTGTGTGGAGGAGACCATCCCCTCGCATTAACCCTTCCTCTGTGATAAGTCCATCCCCACTAACGCTACCATCCCCATTGATGAGACCATCACCTTCAGTGAATCCACAACCTTCCACAGTTCCTCTGCCCCAGCCTCATGTCCAGATGAACCCCCACCACATTGTGTCTGGTCAGCTGTATGTTCCTGTCCCACGCCAGGGCATAAGGAGGAGGAGGGACGAAGAGGATGGCATTCAAGAAGCCCCTCCGAGTAGACGGCAGCATGTGGATCAGGATGGGTAGCTGGATTTCATCAAGAGGATCGTCTGATTCCCCGTTCACTTGATGTATCCATGATGTATGGTAAGTATCTGCGGTAAGTATCTGTGGTAAGTATTTCACCCCTAGATTTCAGCATTAGTCTTTTTAAATAATTATGTAAGTATTTCAGCCTTTTAAACACGTGGGGTGGTGAGAATCCGCTTGATACCTTCTTGTCTGTTGTGTTGGAAAAAGAAATATACATATTTTGGAGCCCATAGCTACATCATTCGGTCACTTTATGAATCTCGGTGTGATTGCGCAGGCATCCAGAGGATTCTTACCACCATCTCTAGCATAATCTCTAAATGTAGATCATTTTAATGATATGATTGTGGTATGATTTAATGTAGTTATGGCATCTAGTTACAAATGTGAGTCTGTTGTTTCTTTTGTATTTAGAATTTGCATTTAGTTTGTATTAAATGTATAGACTTTTTATAATATTAATGTTTATTTAAGTTATGTGTATTAACCTAATTTATATGAATAAATAAATATAATTTGTATTGTAGAAGCATGCATTGTTGTAAATATGTAAATATTATATTTTTAAGATTTAGATTTTAATATTAAGTTATACAAATGTAGTGTTGTATTATAAAATTTTAAAATAGAGTATAAAATATTAATATCTATAATAAGTGTACAGTTTGTCATTGCTTGTAAATAGTTAATAAATTACTTTTTAGTTCAATACAAACGTGTCTCAAGTGTCTTTTTTTTTATAACACATCATAAACATTTCTCATTTGTTTTTCATATAATTACACAGTAAAAAGAGTACAGTATTGCTGTATTACATATCAGTATTTTTCTAAAACAATATCCATGTTTCTGTGTGAAATGCTGTCAGAGAGAGAGAGAGAGAGAGAGAGAGTGTATGTGTACTGAGATGAAATCACTGAAAGCTAAATAAAATCAGAAGGTTGTGAGTTCCAATCCCAGATCCACCACAAGGCCCTCAACCCTCAATTACTCAGTTGTATAAAATAAGATAAAATGTAAGTCTCTCTGGATAAGGGCATCTGCTAAATACCAGAAACGTAAATGTAAATGTCTGATATCTCTGCCTCTTGTCTCCTCAGTTCTGGTTAAACCTATGAGAGTGTCACACTTATTCAAAACACGTCACTAAGACCTGTTATAAACATATTCTGTCTAATTTAATTCTGAATGAAATAAAACCTCATAAACCTTCTGATATTAATTATACTATTTTCCTTCCACCCTCATCGTCCTGACTCCTGAGTGAGCTGTAAAAGAGATAATATTGCATGTCATACCTGTGTGAGAGAAAATGTAATGACTTTTATGAACTCCTTTTTTAGTAGCAAGACTCTGAAATGATGGGAGGAGTCAGAAAAAGATTGAATGAAATTTTCTAAAGTGAAATACTGTTTGTGTTACATTGTGTTCATTATTAAACAATATTACATAAAAATCTTTTTACAAAACGTGTTATTCTTGTTTACCCCCTCTTCCTAATTAGCCCCTGATGTTTCAGGCTCAGCCCCTGATGTTTTCAAATTCTAGATACGCCCCTGGTTGTAGATGGTTCCTGACTTGAGGAAGCATCTATCTATCTATCTATCTATCTATCTATCTATCTATCTATCTATCTATCTATCTATCTATCTATCTATCTATCTATCTATCTATCTATCTATCTATCTATCTATCTATCTATCTATCTATCTATCTATCTATCTATCCTCAGTGGTAGTGTGTTTTCATTAAACTTGATTTGTATAGAGCTTTTAACAATGGACATTGTCACAAAGCAGCTTTACAGGAATATTTTATTTCAGGCTATAAATTTGATATGTAGAAATATATGCTTAATGAGCAAGCCAGAGGTGATGATAGCGAGGAAAAACTCCCTGGGATGACACAAGGAAGAAACCTTGAGAGGAACCAGACTCAAAAGGGAACCCAACCGTATTTGGGTGACACCAGAGAGTAAATTAACTGATATATGGTGTATTTTGTGGTCAAAAAAGTGCAGTTGCATGCAATTCTTTCTAGTTATAACATGAAGTCTATCTTGTTTTAGTAATGGAGACTGTGGCAAGTGCAGTCTGTCCTAAAGCTATCATAGCCAACTGATTACATTAACTGCAGTCTAAAACCATCTTTGTGGTTTCTAAGTGATTCAATCCACAGCAATCTTATGTATGTTTACAGAAATATAACTAAAATGCAGGTGTCTAATGGCAATCAGGTTTATTTTAACTACACTGAAAAATATGATTCATTGAATTTACTCAATGTTTTTAAGTTAATTGGTTGCAATCAATTTATTTTAGCTACATTTAAATAAATAAATTTAGTTCACTTGAACTATTTATTTAAATGTAGCTAAAAAAAATTGAGTAAATTCAATGAATCATTTTTTTCAGTGTACTCTAAAATTGCTCTGCTTCCAGGCGAAAAACAAATAAAAAGGCGGACTATCCAATAAATATTGAGGTGATTTTTTTTCTATGTGCAAAAATCTGTAGTCCAATCAATGTTAATCTTTTGTCTCATTACATAAACACCCCGAGACACACAAGCTTCCCTGTGTTCTGTGTTAATGAAGGTGAATGAATGATCCAGATCAAGAAGCACCTCATCTCTGCCTGGAATGAAAGAAAAATGGAATAAAAGATTTATTGAACACTAAAAAAAAAGAAGTTATATAGCAGACTGGAAGATCTGGAAACACAGCAAGTCATGATGGTGTATATGTTTTCACTGTCTATTACTTTACTATATGTTCTAGTTTGGAGATTTTTGGATATAAGGACAATGTGATAAGATTTAAGAGTAGATAATCTGCTGTGGCTGTATGATTGGCAGATAGATCGAATCCTGCTTAAGGCGAGTGATAGACAGTGATAGTGATGAAACCTGACAATTAGAACGTCTATGAAGTTCATAGTAGAACATTTTCAGTCATTGACACCCCAGTGAGCCATATAATGTACATATCATTGAGTATGTTAGAATAATAGGCTTTATAATAAAAGTAATGCTTTCAATGTGTCAGTGATCATTTGAGTATTAGATTTTTTTTTTTTGTTAAAAGAAGCAAAACTATGCCAGACTGTTACATACCATGATTAAATAAGAATAAATAAGAAAGTCTCTCCAAGAGTTTTGTTGTGATTGTTGCAGCTTGATTTTGTTTGACATTCTCAAAATTTGTAGTGCAACTTGAGGAATAAAAAAAATGACTTGAATTGCAAGGACAGAATTAAAATCCTAATAGTGAAGAAACATATCTGCCTTTTTATGATGTACTCTTGTTTGACACACGTGACTCAAGAGGGCTTTTGCTGATGATGTCACATAGTATCTGAAAATCTGCACCAATTTTGATCAATTTCTATTCATTTCTACAATTGTAAAGTTCTGGACTGACTGATAAGTCAGATTTGTTTATAGAATAACCAAACCCACAGTTCTCACAATGATTACTCAGTTCTCATGTCACGATGACAGTGAATATCATTACCATCAACGGCTGAGGGTCTCATGCAGAGAAAAGGAAGATTGACATGTTCATTAAACGGCCCTGTAATCCTCATGTTTTGGACAGAGACAGCCATGAACTGAGCTGAGAAGAAAAAAAAAAAATGCTAATAACTAAAAGCCAAAATGAACCTGAACCCCGTCTTATCAAAAGGAATTATCCATGTTATGAACTGGCATGCTATAAAGAAATCAAAAAGACGGATATACAGACTTCACAAAACTCTTTGATTTCGAGCCTAAAATATCTCCATAAATCTTGTCTTGCCTTTCTTTTTGCTAATAATAAGAGACATCGCTTGATCTTTCATCTCCCCAAGATCCTATTGATTGTTATTCCAGTGAAAAGAAAAGAAAGAAAGAAACAAAAAATACTATTATCTTACAGGAAAGAAGAGATTTTATGGATGCTGTAAATCTGGAAGTCTAATTAAGGTATAAAAGGTTATCATGTTCCCTGCAGCTGTTGGTGCCATGAGTATCAGTTTCGTTATATCTTTTTAACATTTAAAGTGAATCCTGGAGATTTGGAGGAAGTTGTGGAGAATGAAGCCGACTGAAAATCCACACAGATAATTAATTGCTATTTAGCTGTGATTCACTGAAATGTAGGAGCATGTTTCTGAGGCATAGAAAGTCTCCTGTTCAACAAAAGCAATAAATAAATAAACAAACAGATAGATAGATAGATAGATAGATAGATAGATAGATAGATAGATAGATAGATAGATAGATAGATAGATAGATAGATAAATAAATAAATAAATTTTAAAAAGGATAAATAAATAAATAAATACCAGCACTGAGTCACTAAAGTGCTCAATTTTGATTTATTTAATGATGCTATTTGTGTTTGTTTTTTTTTTAATTCTTCGACACAAATATATAACAAAATGACAAACTCAATATACAGTACCATGAAAGGATGAGCTGTTCGAGTAAAGCCTCCGAATTCCTTTTATAACACAGTTGCAGCTTTGCTACTGATTACAATCTGTTACTAATTCAATTCAATTGTATTTGTATAGAGATTTTAACAATGGCCATTGTCACAAAGCAGCTTTACAGGAATAAATTATAGTATAAATTAAATAAAAAATAAAAAAAATTCCATTTAGATTTAATTCTAATGAGGAAGCCAAGAGGTGATGGCGGTGAGGAAAAACTCCCTGAGACGACATGAGGAAGAAACCTTGAGAGGAACAAAGGGAACCTGTCCTCATCTGAGTGATACCAGAGAGATCATTTCTCTTTCTTTTAACTGTATATAGTCAAGAGCAATTATATAATGAGGAGCTTTTGAGAAATTTGGTATATTTTTTAGAATTCAGTATTAGTCCAAATTAAAGAACATTTTTTTTAGCAATATAATTTTCCATTTGCAAAACAAACAAACAAAAAAACTATTCTCACTTACATTATAGCAGCTGTAAAAGTTCAGTCCCTCAGTTGAGTAGAGTATTTTATTAATCCCTGAAGAGAGACCGGGTGTCACAGCAGCCACAGTGCATAAGCAACAAAGATGACAATTCAAAATAACCTCACAACATACCACAAATAAAGAAAGATCTCATAAAAATATGCATATAAATAACTCTCCATGACTTCAGTTTCTGTACAGATTTATTTCTCTCTCTCATAGTTAATAAAGTTTATAAGTTATTTGCAGATGATATTCTGATTCATACATATGTTTTTCATGCACCTGTTCTTCCCGAATACTGGGTTAATGTAGGTTTAATGGCGTACTGTACTGTAATGGGGCAACATCTGTTGTCCCATTAAAACACAGTGTATTGAATCTGCCCTAAACACCCAGGACTCACCAGACTGATTGTGTATCTGACAGAGATAAAGTCTGATCTCTCTCACACAAGCTTCTCATCCACCTTTCGGAATGAGCAAAACATTTCCTTACATCAAGAGAGATTAAATCATCACCGTCTGTGTCATAGTCTAATTCTAAATCTAATCCCAACAGGCTAATAATATTGTCTCTATTAATATCAGTATTTACCTGATGAATATATTTGACTATAAAAATACAGGAAAATGAACTCATGTTAAAAGGAGCGACGTCTCACTCACGGTGTTGCTGCTGTCACATTAGGTGCAGCATTACAATACAGAGGGCTGATAAGATGTTTCAAGTATGGAAATGATCTAATAAGCACTAAAGCTACAGTCGGCTGAGATATGCAAATCAGCAGGTGCTACAAAAATATGCTCTTGGACAGCTAAGGTTGCGTCTATCATCATGAGTGTTCGTCATCTGTGAGTGTCTGAATGCCTGTTCTTTGTTTTGTACCAGATTCCTTTCTCTGATATCACTGAACCCTTTCTCTGTTGGCCAGTTGCTGTTTTTTAACTCAGATTTAATTACAGCTATCGCTCTTGTTTCCTGTTTGGGCGTTACCCAATCTTTGCTTGATTGATCCCCCTATTTAGATAAGTTCCTGGTTTGGAGATAATTTTTTTTACGTGTTTATTTTTGTAATGAAGCAAAATTCTCTTCCAAAAATCACTGAGGCAATTTAAAGCTTGAGATGAGCAAAAACTAAATAATCTGAATCGCTGAATAGAAATATTCAAGATATTATCTGTCACTTGCTAAGACATCGTTTTGTTGCAGCGCATGTCCGAAAATCCAATTTGTGGAATCCAATTTTGTTTGTCTGATTTCTTTGTTTGTGCAGCGTTAATCACATTTCTAGTCTACATTATCAGCATAAGGGAAATATCTGCTGAGGTTTCTCGCTTCTGGGTTTTTGACATTTCAGTGCAGCATCTCACAGCATAAACATCCCTAAATACCCTTCAGTAAGTTTTTCACCCCAGCACCTAAACTGAAACCTCCTGACTTCCTTTTGTTCTGGAAGTAGACTCCAGGATGGAGCTGTTTTCTTTTCTTTTTTTCATCAGGGATCATTTTGATTCAGTTCAGCTGAAGTCCACAGAATTTCTCCCTGCAACCAATCGCTTCTGCTTCCTGTTTCCTAACATCCCTGCTCACATCTGACCATTTCCCACATGCTGTGAAAGCTAAATTAAATAACAGTGTAGTCAGAAAGTCCCTTAAGCAGCCTGTAATGTAATTATAAGTGATTGTTTTTTAATTCTCCGCAAACTAGCAGGGAGTATGAGCAGCACTGAGTTGCTTATTAGTCATTATATCAGGCTCAAGCAGGCTCTTATGCATTTGTAGCTTCTGCAAAAGACAAACAATGATTGGAAAAAGACCAGGCGCTCTGCAAAAAAAAATAATATCAGGTTTAAATATATGGAGTTAAAATAATCAAGAACCCAAATTTAAGGTTAATAAATCTCTGCCACAAATTGAAATCTTTAAAATAGCAAAATATGCTTAGATATAAGCTTAAACATATATTTGTTTTATTGTAATCTTGTAATTTAAAATAGTAGATCAGTATAACTAGATCCAAAAGATTATCACTTGCAAAGATGTAGTTTTTTTTACGTCCTGTGACATACAATCAGACTGGGTTAGAAATACGAAGGCAAAAATAGAGCCAAGGCTCTCAAACTTACTGTCAAAAGCAGTCTGCATTAGTTATAATAAGTAGTATATAGTTGTCTGTGTAGGAGAGAACAGATGTGTCAAATCAACCGGATGTCCAACCCCTGCTGTGACTTCCTGCTGCTCTACAAGACCTTTTCATAGACGGTAGTTTAATGGGCGCTACATCAAACTGCTACTACCCGAGTGTCACCTTTTCTATACTTTTCCACAAAGCATAATTTCATCCTTCTCAATGGCAATCTTCTCCAAACACCTTTCCAATGGGTCCTAAGGTGAGTCAGTAGCAATGACATTAACCATGGAGAAGGTTATCAGGTTATTCTCAGCACCGCTGGTGGTGAGTGAATCAGGGCTAAATTTAACACTTTTACGCCGATTTAATGTCCGGATTCTTTGTGAAGCTGCAACGTGACAGTGTGTATTGTTAAAAGCACAATAGAAATCAAACTGAAAATTGAACCGAAGGCTCGTAATGGTTTTACTGCCGTTTTATGAACATTATAATAATATACATTATATACAAAGACGGATGATGCCAAGGTGTAAGAATATACATTTGTGTAAAATGAGGTGAGAATCCAAAAGTATAAAAAAATATATATAACACAGAGATATAATAATATAATATTACTGCAGTAGCAATGATTGTAATAGTGAGGAAGAGGAGAGTCTTATGATATTGGGGTAGAAGATATACATCTTGAGGCGGATCTGAGGGATCTGAGGACAGGAAGGAGAAAAGTGCAGGATGGATAAGTCTTTCATGAGGCAACCCACCTTTCTGACACAGCATGAGGAGAGTGTGGATTACATGTCCTTCACACCTGTAAAAATGGCTCAAGATTGAAGGTTTATCCTCAGGCGCCGCAGAAAGTTTCAGAGATGGTGGGCTTTTGTAATGGCAGGAGAGGTTTACTTCACTCCAGTGCGACTCAGTCGATGTAGACAGTTGTGTGCACTGCTTCATGTTTTTTCTGTAGTCAATGACCAGCTCCATAATTTTGTTGACATTGAGAGAGATGTTGTTGTCTCACCTCCTCCCTGTAGGCTGCTTCGGCATTGTTTGTAATCAGACCTACTATGGTGCTCTTCTTTCTCATGCTGTTTGTGTTGTGTTTAGGTGCAAACTTGTATGTGAACAGGGAATACAGCAAGGTGCTCAGCATCCTGCCCTGTAGAATGCCCTGTGTTGAGAGTCAGAGATCCTGCAAGGACAGATGGTGGGTTTATATACCAAACGCTTCATCATAGGGTCACCTTGTAACTTTGTGGAAGGTCTCAGCATGTGTGCACACCAGGGGCGTTTCTAGAGTTTGATCACTAATGGGACACATGCCCCCAAGAATTTTTTAGAAATTTCTAGATTTCAAGGGAAGTCTGGAGCATGACACACTGGGAAAAAAAAATATGTGCAAAAACAGCATAGCATTCAATTCTAGTGAATTTAGGAATAGTTAGTTAGTTAGTTAGTTAGTTAGTTAGTTTCCTTAAAACCTTCTTGAGCAAAGTAATGAGTAGGTATTTATTTCTTTATTTATTTGTTTGTTTAATTGAGTGTTAAATCCTTAAGTCCACAATTAGTATAAGAACGAAATGTAAAAAGAGTCTCTGTTTTGTTAATGATATATATTTTTTATTTATGAAAGGACTTTTATTTTAACTGGAAGATATTCTGAAGGTATTTTATTTGATGGGTTAGAAAAAAAAGGAAAAATGTTGAGTTGTGAATAAATGGCAGATGAAGCAGCTGTGACTTCTTGTATCAGAATTTAAACAAATAAAATAAAGAGGAGAAAACTATTAATGAAAAGCTTGTGATAGTGTCCATGGTTTTTATAATTATTAATTATTAATCATTTTATCAAGGAAAATTAGATCTGGAAGATGGAACGTATTCATTCAACTAAATGCAAAATCACACACTGCTCATTAGCACAGCGATGAGTGTTAGCCTGGTATTTACCTCTGCTCCTCGGTCCTCAGCTACAAAGTCAAGGTTTCCATGGGGAGAAATGCAGTAAGGAGGCAGGGTGTATGACTGAAGATCGCTTTAGCTGGATACTTGAGGTTTACTCCTACATTATAGACTGATTGCCATCTCTAAAATTGTCCATGTGTCTGAATGAGTGTGTGTGTGAGTAATTGTGCCCTGCGATGGGTTGGCATCCCGTACAGGACCCCACCTTATGCCCCTGGGATTCCCCTGGTATAGACTCCAAGCTCGCTGCCACCTGTGTAGAAAAAGGGCTGCAGAATATGGATGGATGGATTTGACATTACTAACAGATGACTAAAACGGAAGGAAAATTACCTTCTTTTTGGTGCTTGCAGATTAAACTGTCATAATGTCACTGCTGGTTCCAAAATTTCCCACATGCATAGCTAAGCATTACTGACAAGCCTGTAGATTATTCTCAAAGCCATGAAACAGACAGGACATTTTCAACCAGATTTCCACTTCACTCATAAGAACCAATATTTCAGAGAGTCTATAAGCCACAGGTTTAAACACTGTTTAGACTCATTGTATTCTGCCCATGTATTTTAAAGCAAAGATTTCCTTTTTCATAATTTCTGTCTTGGTATTAAATCCCAGTCCTCTATTTCTAAGCCAACCAAATCCCACCGATTCTAGTTCTTTATAGTATTTGAAGAGCCAGTTAGATGAGAATCGGCTTGTCATGTGCCTGATATTATTACTACCATTATTATGTCTTATTTAACGACAAACTCAGCATACAAGCTATAGCATATTCCATGTTAGTGGTAAGTTGCTTATGCATTCACAGACACTAAACAAGATGCATATTGCATTTCAAATGAAAGATCTGATGCATATTTTATGTGTTCGGCAAAAGATTAAAGATCCTTCTTGCTGTCACTTTGCACTATCGTTGCCCATGCGCAGTAAATCTTCAAACAAAGCATGCCACGCAGAAAACTTCTCGAGAAACCTATAGATGCAAATCAGGGAAAGGGGACAAGGCAAGTGCAGCCGTCATCAGTGTCACCTGAACAGCACACACCGTGTTAAAGTGGAGAGCTGTTTGAGTCGTGTAGTTGTGCAGTGTGTTGTTCATTATAAACACATACTTGCAGGAATGACAAACTTGATTGAAGCATCCTGTGAATGACTCTTGACTTCAAATATAATTTTATGGAAATTGAAAGACACTTTCCTGCTAAATCAATGTAGTTTAAAAAGGAAAAAAGAAAAGCGTTGTAGGTATTACAAAAAAATATTGCAATATGCAGAGTCACTGATGTATCAACACTTTACCAATCTACACAGTAGCTGTGATGACATGAAACCATCTCATGGGTTCACCATTTGTACCAGTACTGTACACTTGCTGTTCCAGTCCACCAGCAAAATGGAAATCGACTCATGGGGCATTTTCAATCAGAATAAACAAAAGGATTATTTTAGAGCTGCAGGTCTGATATAAAATGAGTCAGGACTCTGCTGGCTTTCAGTGTGAGACGTGTGTTTTTTCCCTCTGTTGGATAACCTACACAGAATTTTAGTGGTTGAAGGTAAGAGCTTCCAATTTTAGATGTTTATGACGAAACACTTGGAGCATCTCAGAGAACAGATTTGATATCACCATTTACTTTAAAGATTAAACATTTGTGTGGAAAAAAACTAAACATCATATGCTATGAACATTTAACTACCTAGCCTCTTTGTAAGCTAGGGTAAAAAAACAAATATACAGTACTCAGGAAAAATTCTTTCCTACTTTCATAAGAGCCATTAAACACCACTGTGGAGCGACGACATTTAATTCTGAAGCCCCAAAACATTTCATTTATTTTATCCAAAAAGAGCTCTAAACTAAACTAAATTGTATAGAATAATACTTTTGAATAAATAGCACACAAGCATGGTTCCTTTAAATCATTCATATTAATGCTGTATCTAGTTCTCCTTTGGAGGCAAATGAGTGGGAACAGCTAGGAAAAATATGCAGAATGAATTTTTAGTTAACATTTTTTCCAGCAATAAATGTTTAAATGTATCATGCATATATGAGTCTGAATAGATGAAGATGCCTGAATGTGTAAAATAGGCCTACATACTGCTATAGCCACATCGGTAATATTACATGAAGGCCAAGCGGCTTTAGAAGAAGGTGCATTAAACAGAGCAGCAAGCAATTAATGGCGAGAAAAAAACTGATCCTGATAAAGGAAATATGATACACTGGATATACAGTATATATGAAAGGTATTGTCAAAAGTTTTGAGAAAAAAAATCCCCATTTATCTGTTATTAAAGAAATATTTCATGTCAAGAAAACAATTTCCAAGGATTCACTTTTATTTCGTATGAAATGACGTATTTATTATTTACTTCATACATTTTAAACAGATATTAATATGGTGTATATTAAATACACAGCATGATGAATATATCAATTATTTTTTTCGTGGTAATGCATTATTCCATTATATTATATTATAAATGTACAGTATTATGAAAAAGAATTGATTTCTTTATATATTTACATGTAAAATGATGTAGCCCACTGCTGTACCTAAAAAATACTTTCGGGTGGTTTAATAAAAAAAAATCTTTTACTATGTCAAAATAAATGTTTTAATGTGGAGATGGACACAAGGGCTGATAAATGTCTTCACTTTTACAAACCATGAGTTTATCTGCCCTTATGTTGCTTTAGCCTTGTATACTGTAAATACTTGAGTGGGTGGCTATCAGCTTCATTTATATATAGAAAGAATCTGCTTATGAGTGAAAAAATCAAAAGTCAACCTTCCAACACACACTGAAAGCAAACAGCAAGATCAGATCACAAGCTGCTGGACAACTGACTGTTTATAGTGACCTCTATGCTCCTCTTGAACTTGAACATAAATGCAGAAATTAATAATAGTAAACCTAACCAGTGAACCCTACATAAATATTAATCAGAATGTTAACTTATGAATCGTTTTAAGGCTTATGGGCCCATTGGAAATAATTCATTCACGCCAAACCCCACTTTTTCACTGAAATTGAAATGCATGGGAAACTTAATTTTCAAATAAATTGGCATAGAGCTCTCCCTTTAGCACAAACAAGATGCCTTAAAATTCTTGCATACATTAAATATAACTCGAAGGCTACAAGAATAATTGTACAGAAAGCAGCCAAGCTTGATAAACTCCAGGCACTGCAGTATTTCTTCTATGTAAAAAAAAAAAAAAAAGACATGCTGCTTTATAGACCAAGTGTTTAGGATTTGAAGTCATTAGCTGTTGACACCCACAAAACAAGATGGACAAGCTGCTGTATTTTATATGTAAATGAGATCTGAGGGTCATGTAACACCTTAAAAATAAGAATTTTACCCTAAGTAGAAATTACACCCATCGTGTCATCAACAGCGAAATGAAGACAGTCAGCAGAGGGACACCTCCATACAGGGTTAAATCTTCACAGGCTTGAGAGAAATTGGTGTGACTGGGTCTCTCGGCGTGTTTGATTTTTTTTTAAGGTGGATAAAAAGCACCGCTTAGGTCCGTATAGATGTGGTTATCAGGATTATTGATTTCATCGAGGTCACTAAGTCCCGTCCACGTCTTCATCTGAGGTAGAGGGATGGGTCAGGATAATTCGAGGTATCTGAAGAAGTAAGGGAAAAGGTGGTCTCACTAAAAACTTGTTATGACATCAAGCACAAGCATTAAACGTTCTGAATTAGAGTCATGTTGGTGTCACGGCCATTTCACTTTCAAATCAGCTGCACACTGGTGAATGGAAATGAATGAATGACTCAACATCACATCATTAAGCTTTTATTCCTGCTACACGGCATGACCATGACCTTATTTTGCAATATTTCTGCGTAGCACTTTTTAAGCACAGACAAAAAAAAAAATAAGGACATCTGAAAGCCTTTGTGTGGTTGTGTGGGCTGTGGGATGAAGGAAGTACACACGTAGGCCTGAGGCAGGGATTTCATAAAATACATGAAGATGCAAATGTGCAGATTTCCTTACCGTCATGGTGTGCTGCCCAAGCCGCAGACTGCTGTTTTTAAACCAGTCTTTTCCTGGTGTTGTCTCTTGTGCCAGGTCACTCTAATAATAAAATAAGAGGAGAATTTTTTTTTTCCATTTTAGATTGTTTAATCATAGTAGCATTTAAAGTTCAGTATTCAGCCATTTGATACATTTGCACACACCAAGCCTTTGCCATTACAGACCACAGCCTCAATCCTGTTGGCTGTAAAGCTGCAGTTTAGTTCAGTCCCCTTGTGACCAATCAGCTGTCCTGTTTCTGAGTCTTCAGACTCCTGGATCACTCGACTCTCTGTGGGTTCAGGTCTCTGCCGCAGCACTTTCATCTTAATACAGCTGCCTGCCTGCCTCAGGGTGCTGACTGCCTCGTGGTGGCTGACCCCCTGCATGTCCTGCCCATTGACCTGTAGGCATGAAGACAAAATTAGAACGGAGATTGGCGAGTGAAAAACTCTGCCAGTTGACCCTGAGGACATTCAGCAGAAGCGAGAAATGAATCAGCAGGAGAAATTGGGAGAAAATTTTCAAAGCTCTGTGGAGGATATTATGGAGCACAGGACTGACATGGTCTGACATCCAAACACCTCACACATATAAATGATGAGCAGGCTCAGTTGAACCTTATTTAGATAATCAAATTACTTGTTGCTGATACAAGTCTCCAAGGCTTTTATTAAATTAGTGTCTATGTGATGAGGACCCCCAATGGCCAGCAGAGAAATAAAATGAAAGTGTTTCAATCAATATATATATATATATATATATATATATATATATATATATATATATATATTATTTTCTATAAAATGACATCACCTCCAAGACTCTGTCTCCAATGTGAACCCCGGCCTTCTCGGCTGGCCCTCCTTTGCTCACTCTGGAAATGAAGATCCCCTTGGATAGAGAAGACAGATTAGAGAAATCAGGTTTAAATCACTACTTAAATGTCTGAGATCATATTATTTGTTGTATTGTTCCTGTAAATTTTACTAGGGGGCCAATTAGGGGGCCTAAACAGGATCTGTCCCAAAGTATGTCTCAAGGTATGTATCAGGGTCTGTCTCAATATACATATTAGGCTCTGTCTCAAAGTATGTCTCAGGGTCTGTCCCAAAGTATGTATCAGGGTCTGTATCAGGGTCTGTCTCAATGTATGTTTCAGGGTCTGTCTCAATGTATGTTTCAGGGTCTGTCTCAATGTATGTCTCAAAGTATGTATCAGGCTCTATTTCAAGGTGAGTCTCAGGATCTGTGTCTAAATATTTCTCAGGTTACTGTCTATGCATGTTAGTTCTGCATGTTCTCCCTGTGTCCATTTTTTTGGGTTTCCTCTGGGTTCTCTTGACCTTCTAAAATCATGGCAATAAATCATGGTGAACTGGCTATGCCTAATTTCCCCCTAAATATGAATGCATGGTGTCCTTGGCTTCCTGCTTCACAGAAAAATGATCCCAGGATAGGCTATAACTCAATTATTCCAGTAAATGCACCACCTTGGAACATTTGCATATGTTGTGTGAAGTTTGTGTATGTGTGTGTGTGTGCGTGTGTGTGGGTGTGTGTAATCAATGCCAAGCTAGTGCTCTGATAATATTATAAAAGGAGGCAAGCAGAAAGGGAGATAAAACACCTCATCATTCTCTATGTAGGGCAGGGAGCCCCTGCCTCCAGCAATGCTGATCCCCAAACCATCTCTCTGGCCACTTACTTTGATCAGGAGCTGAGAAAGAGAGAGAGAGAGAGAGAGAGAGAGAGAGAGAGAGAGAGAGCTATAAGTAACTGCACAGCACCCCAGCCTTGACAGAAATGACAAATGACATGCATTTCGATGTTTACAGCAAACAACACATGTGTGATTTTGATAAATGATGCAACATCTTCTTCATGTGCCTTACTCTTAAGGGCACTCGGGACATGCATGACTTGTGTGGATATGGCTGCTCTGACACAGCTGACTGCCTGATCCTCTTTGAATCAGGGTGGCACTTGTGCTCCAGGATTGTGTCCCCTTGAGGACGAGCTGCCAAATACTGTTCAGGGCAAATCTGCAGCTTCTTCTTTCCACAGGGTTGCTTTAGTCTTTGCATAGGTCTGCCAACCTCTGAGAAATAAGGTGTACTGTCCTGGAGAGAGAGAGAGAGAGAGAGAGAGAGAGAGAATAATTACTTTGCCATAATTCAATAATTAATAGACCTTGCATGTACCAGGTCAGAGAATTAATATGTTCAAGCAAGTAATGTCAGGAAAAAAAGTTGTCAGGTTTGTTCTGGAAACATGGTTAAGAGATTTCAATTGCCCTTGAGCTGAAATTACTGTACAGGTCATGGATTGGATTGCACCAATCCAATCAAGCATGTGAGGTATGTGCTGGACAAACATGTCAGATCGATGGAGCCCCCACCTCACAACTAAAAGGAACCTAAAGGAGCTGCTAACAGAGTGCCAGATACTACATCACACCTTCAGAGGTCTTGAGAAGTCCATGCCAAGATTAATCAGAGCTGTGTTGGACCTATACACGTTCAGGCAGTGTTTTAGATGATGAGTGTATAGTGCTGCCTGTTGTGCAGCATTCCCTGAATGGGATCCAGATCCTCTGCAACCCTGGCCAGGATAAAGCTAATTAAATCTAATTGGCTAATGAACAATGAATGAATGAATGAATGAATGAATGAATGAATGAATGAATGAATGAAAGCAGAAGGGTAAAATATATTATATATATTTTGTATTTTGTGAATACAAAACATAACTCTGACTCTTGATCAATTTTTAAAAGGTCATTTCCCCAGGTCCATGGTGCAATACATTACACTACAGTGTAGCAGTAGACAGGACTACACACACCGCAGACACACTACAAACATTGCAAAATATACAAGAACTAGACAGGATAATTTGCCAGAACAACAGCCCAATGTTATAAAGAAGAACCAGTGCAAACATTAGTCTGTAAACTATTGACTATGTCCTTACTTGCAAACACACTAATACGTTGAAAATAACTTTACTTTTATTCCTGTGCCAATTCCTTCTTCATTTATTTGTGTTCACAGCTGTGCATGCACTCACACCTGTCAATGAGATGATCCTTGAGTGTGACAACCCATTGGGCCATCTGCTCAGAGCAATGACATCCTACAAATCTGAGCTAACAAGGACGGTGGCGTTTCACCGCTGACGTTGAAAGTTTTTCTAAATTGAAATATTAGAGCTTCCAGCTTCAGCTAACCAACCAAGCTAGCAAACCTTTGAGTCGTTCCGTGTGAAGGAATAAAATCATTCTGGCAGCACCTCCCTTCTCATGATTAATTGCATGTGCCCTTAAATATGGTCTATAATGCTAGTAACTAGTATCCCAGTACTAATATCCTATAATCATAGTAAATGATAGAATAGATACACAATATATCCAAGAGGTTTGTGGACACCTGATCTGTACAGGGGACGTAATCTGAAATGGGATGATCAGGTGTCCAAATACTTTTGGTCATGCTGTGTATATCGAACATCTGAACATAAATCTGACATTTGGAATATATAAAATAAAAAGAAATGTTTAAAAAGATGGAAGATGGCAGCTTGTATACATAGTACACATTAAAAAAAAAATTTTTTTTAATATATTCTCAAACAAAAATTTTTTAAAAAAGATGGGACAGGGGCAACAAAAAAAAATGGAAAAGAAATCCACCTAGTGGAATATCTCACAAATTATTAGGTTTATTATTTGGCAGCAGGTCAGTGACATGATGGGATATAAAAGGAACATCGCAGAGAGTCTCATGAGTAAAGATTTCACTCTGAAAAATTGAATGGGCAAATAGAATTAATTTAAGAACAACATTTCCCAACCTAAAGAATTTGGGGATTTCACCATCTGATAAAATCATTAATCATGGTGCATTATATCAGGTGAAAATTCTGAAAAACAATATTAAATGGATGTGATTTGCAGACGTTCAGGTGACTCTGTACTAAAAACAGACACAATTCTGTAGTAGCGATCACTACATGGGCTCAGGAACACTTCTGAAAAACAAATTTAAAAAAAAATAGACATGCTGCTGGTTTTTCTGGGCTCGAGCTCATTTAAGATGCACAAAATGGAAAACTGTCCCGTGGTCTGACCAATCCAAATTGGACACAGTGTCCTCCAGGCTAAAGAAGAGAGGGACCATCCGGCTTGTTATCAGCTCACAGTTCAAAAGCCATGGTCTGGAGGTGCATTAGTGTACACAGCATGGGTAACCTGCACATCTGTGAAGGCATGATATTTACAGGTTTTGCTACAGACGCTGCCGTCCAGATGACTTTTTTCCCGAAATGCCCTTGTTTATTTCAGCAAGACAATGCCAAACCACATTCTGCTCATATTACGACGGCACGTTTCTAGCAAAAGGGTCCGTGTGCTGGAACGATCCGCCTGCAGTCCAGACCAGTCACACATTATAAATATTTGGCACATTATAAAAGAGTAAAAAAGTAAGTTTTGAGCAAAAACATTTTGATTTTTTAACTAGAGCATTTGGTCTCCCCAGGTCTCAAACACTTACAGAGCGTTGTTAAAAGACGAGGTGATGCAACTCAGTGGTAAACTTTCCCTTTTCCTGAGATTTTTTTTAATTCATCAAATTCAAAACAATAACATTTCTCAGTTTCAACATTTGATATCTTTGTTGTCTTTGCACTAATTTCAGTCAAATGTGAAGTTTAAAAATATTTACCAAGCATCACATTCTGTGTTTATTCACAGTTTACGCAGCATTCCAATTTTTTTTTTTTTATTTCATTATTTTATTTTATTTATTTCTTCGTGGGGTTTTGTGAGTTAGCAATTGTTGCAGCCAGAAAAAATGTTTTGCAATTTTTTGTGTTGTTATTTTTTTTTTTTGCAGAAAACTAATTGAATCCACAAAAGTGAAGAGACATGTGATGACGTTTGGTAATAGCTGTGCTAACGTTTCACACGTGAATCGAAGACAGCTTGGGATGAAGGAGCGCTGTGATGACACCACATCACGTGACATCCCACATCTGGTAACATTTATTTCCATAAAGATAATCTCCTAGTGAGAAATATCAAAGAACTTCAAGTCTTTATTCAAGTCTCCTTTATACAGTATCTCTTCACTCTCACTAAGACACAAAAGCTCTTTATTTGCAGCAGGTTTTAGAAGTGCAGAATTATTATAGTATTAAGACTCTATCAAGCTTATGAGAAGCTGCAACCTCAGTATTGTGCTGCTGTATCTCTTCAGCTTCTCTCTCTGGGCTCGAGCTGTTAAGCGGGAAGAGACTGAGGGTGCCATGTAGCTTCTCCTTCCCCAAAATCCAGCGGAGGCCAGGAAGAGCCCAGACATGACTGTCATTACTCCCAGAACGCTTAGCGGCTCGGCATGCCTACAGGTGACAGAAGAGCACACAGGAGGGACGAATTACTAATGCTGATTTTGAAGAGTGTTTAAGCACTACACTGACAGATGGCAAATTGACACGTCTATCACACCCGACAGACGTGTGTATGGATACGCGCTAGAGCAATAAGAAAAAAAAATGATGGATGAGTTGAAGTGAAGCAGACTAGACGATGTCTTTTTTTTGGTCTGTTTTGTCAATCTGTGAAAATAATTCGATTATAATTAATTATTTGTCACAGTGTGTCCTCAAAGGGATTTGAGCAAAAGATTAAAAAAAAGTTTGTTGGTTTAGAGCTGGGATTATGCACTGTTTTGTTTTTGCATTTTAATACCTGTGTGATTAATCCTCATTTATATCTCTTACACTCACCTTCACACAATTCCCCTTCATGGGAATAAATACACTACCAGTCAAAAGTTTGGACACATCATCTAATTCCATGGTCTTTCCTGATGTTTATTTCTTTCTACATTGTAAAACAATGCTGAAGGCGGCCAAAATACACAATAATGTCCTTTGAACAGTTGATAATGAGATACACTATATTGCCAAAAGTATTCGCTCACCTGCCTTGACTCGCATATGAACTTAAGTGACATCCCATTCCTAATCCATAGGGTTCAATATGACATCGGTCCACCCTTTGCAGCTATAACAGCTTCAACTCTTCTGGGAAGGCTGTCCACAAGGTTTAGGAGTGTGTTTAAGGGAATTTTTGACCATTCTTCCAGAAGCGCATTTGTGAGGTCACACACTGATGTTGGACGAGAAGGCCTGGCTCTCAGTCTCCGCTCTAATTCATCCCAAAGGTGTTCTATCGGGTTGAGGTCAGGACTCTGTGCAGGCCAGTCAAGTTCATCCACACCAGACTCTGTCATCCATGTCTTTATGGACCTTGCTTTGTGTGCTGGTGCACAGTCATGTTGGAAGAGGAAGGGGCCAGCTCCAAACTGTTCCCACAAAGTTGGGAGCATGGAATTGTCCAAAATGTCTTGGTTTGCTGAAGCATTCAGAGTTCCTTTCACTGGAACTAAGGGGCCAAGCCCAGCTCCTGAAAAACAACCCCACACCATAATCCCCCCTCTACCAAACATTACACTTGGCACAATGCAGACAGACAAGTACCGTTCTCCTGGCAACCGCCAAACCCAGACTCGTCCATCAGATTGCCAGATGGAGAAGCGTGATTCGTCACTCCAGAGAACGCGTCTCCACTGCTCTAGAGTCCAGTGGCGGCGTGCTTTACACCACTGCATCCGACGCTTTGCATTGCACTTGGTGATGTATGGCTTGGATGCAGCTGCTCGGCCATGGAAACCCATTCCATGAAGCTCTCTGCACACTGTTCTTGAGCTAATCTGAAGGCCACATGAAGTTTGGAGGTCTGTAGCGATTGACTCTGCAGAAAGTTGGCGACCTCTTTGCACTATGCGCCTCAGCATCCGCTGACCCCGCTCCATCAGTTTACGTGGCCTACCACTTTGTGGCTGAGTTGCTGTTGTTCCCAAACACTTCCACGTTCTTATAATACAGCTGACAGTTGACTGTGGAATATTTAGGAGCGAGGAAATTTCACGACTGGATTTGTTGCACAGGTGGCATCCTATCACAGTTCCACGCTGGAATTCACTGAGCTCCTGAGAGCGACCCATTCTTTCACAAATGTTTGTAAAAACAGTCTGCATGCCTAGGTGCTTGATTTTATACACCTGTGGCCATGGAAGTGATTGGAACACCTGATTCTGATTATTTGGATGGGTGAGCAAATACTTTTGGCAATATAGTGTATGTCTGCTACTGATGCTCTGTAAAGCCTTCATAATGGCTCTAATCTGAGGTGCTGTTAATTGGTGATTTCTGAGGCTGGTAACTCTAAATGAACTTCTCCTCTGCAGCAGAGGTAAGTTTCGGTCTTGCTTTACTGGGATGGTCTTCATGTGAGCCAGTTTCATCATGGTGCTTGATGGGTTTTGCAAATGCACTTGACAATACTGTTCTTGCAAGAACTATTCCAGATCACCTGACCTTCGTGTCTTAAAATAACAACTGACTGTTTTTTGTTGTCATTACATATGGATTACTTAAGTCCATGTGTGTTATTTCATAGTTTTGAAATTGTTCTAGAATGTAGAAAATAAATCCCTAAACAAAAAACATTGAATTAAAAGGTGTGTCCAAACTTTTGACTGGTAGTGTATGTCCAGAAATGTTCAATTCAATGATATTGTTTTTTATATGGCGCTTTTAGACTATGGACATTGTCTCAAAGCAGCTTTACAGAAATATATGCATTCAGGATAATGTATGACAAGCCAGACGTCTCTGAGAAAGAAACTTTGAGAGACTCAAAAGGAACTCATCATCATCTGTGTGACACCAGATAATAAATCATTTCCCATCTATAACTGTACTATATGGTCAAAAAGTGCAGCTGTGTAGCCAGGAAATCCATTCTAGTTATAACATAAGGTCAGTCTTGTTGAAGCTATGAAATGTTCACTGATGGAGAGCAAAATTGTTCATGACAATTGCAGTCCAAAGCAATCTTCATGGTTTGTAAGTGGTACCATCCACAGCAATCACATTTATCCCCATAGCTGTTTGTGGACTCATCCTCAGCAGCAGTGAGCACGGTTTCCAAGTTATGAGAAGTTCAGGATGGATCTGGCAAGTCCAGAAAGCAGAAGAGGTTAGGATCTCTGCTCTCTCACTGGAGTAGCATGTTGAAATTGTCATAGTAGTTATGGTTAGAGTGAAGAAACTCAAATGTCCTGCACAGAGCCTTGAGCTCCCAAACCGCAGTGAACAACTTTTGGGATGAACTACATGACACCAGAGCCTCGTGTGGCTGAATGAACAAATCCTCACATCCACACTCCAAAATCTAGTGGAAGGACTTCCCAGACGAGTGGAGGGTGTTATAACAGAAAAAGAGGGGACTAGATCTGGAACCGGATGTTCAACAAGCAAAGGTGTCCAAAATGTTTTATTGGTCCTTCCACCAATAAAATCCACCAGTAAATACTTTTACTTCCTAAAGTTTTTGGAATGGTCCTCACTGTCCTTTGACTTTATCATCATTCAAAATATTGAGGTAGATATTAAACCATGCACTAGCAATGAAATCATTCTACAGGAAGAGCGAGTTCTCCAGACTGTGATATCTGCCGAAGAGGACCTTACTGACCACCACCGAGTGTCTGTCTTTACCCTGATGTCACAATTACAATTTTTTTTTTTTTTTAGGTTTATTCATAACCGTAGATTTTGTAGATTTTTATGGTTCTAAACGGCTTGCTGCAGATTGTCGTGTTGTGAAACTTATGATATGATCGCTTGATATCTTTTTCTTTTTTTTTTGATGATTTTTTGATGTTTTGGTCGTCGAGCCTCATCAAAATCTCTGCTGCTGGGATGACAGTACATTAAAACATGCTGTCATCTTTAAAAAACAAACAAACAAACAAACAAATAAATAAATAAATAAATAGTTAAATGATAGTATGCAAGTAAATAAATAAGCAAGCAATTACAAAATTCACATACGTAAATAAATCTTGATTCAGTCTTAAAAGAGCATATGCTATTCTTTCATCAAAAAATAAAAGTCTTATCAACTGAAATATTTAAAATCATAATAATTAATGAAAACATTGCTTCTGCTTGCCTGGATGATTTAAAGGCACTGAGAATTTTCTCGCTCTCTCACACACACACACACACACACACACACACACACACGGCAAGGTGATCACTGGACAAACTAACAAGATCAAGTGAGTACACCCCTCACATTTTTGTAAATATTTTATTATATCTTTATATCTTCACAGGTTCCCACTGGAGTCCTCTTCCACTCCTCCATGATGAATCACAGAGCTGGTGGATGTTAGAGACCTTGCGCTCCCCCACTTTAGGGTTTAGGTCTAGAGACATGCTTGGCCAGTCCATCACCTTTACCGTCAGCTTCTTTAGCAAGGCAGTGGTCATCTTGGAGGTGTGTTTGGGGTCGTTATCATGTTGGAATACTGTCCTGCGGCCCAGTCTCCGAAGGGAGGGGATCATTGCTCTGCTTCAGTATGTCACAGTACATGTTGGCATTCATGGTTCCTTCAATGAACTGTAGCTCCCCAGTGCCGGCAGCACTCATGCAGGCCCAGACCATGACACTCCCACCACCATGCTTGACTGTAGGCAAGACACACTTGTCTTTGTACTCCTCACCTGGTTGCCGCCATACACGCTTCACACCATCTGAACCAAATAAAGTTTATCTTGGTCTCAAAGGACCACAGGACATGGTTCCAGTAATCCATGTCCTTACTCTGCTTGTCTTCAGCAAACTGTATGCGGGCTTTCTTGTGCATCATCTTTAGTAGAGGCTTCCCTCTGAGACGACAGCCATACAGACTAATTTGATGCAGTGTGCGGCGTATGGTCTGAGCACTGACAGGCTGACCCCCCACCCCTTCAACCTCTGCAGCAATGCTGGCATCACTCATACATCTATTTCCCAAAGACAACCTCCGGATATGACGCTGAGCACGTGCACTCAACTTCTTTGGTCAACTTCAGGCCTGTTCTGAGTGGAACCTGTCCTGTAAAACCGCTGTATGGTCTTGGCCACCGTGCTGCAGCTCAGTTTCAGGGTCTTGGCAATCTTCTTATAGCCTAGGCCATCTTTATGTAGAGCAACAATTCTTTTTTTCAGATCCTCAGAGAGTTCTTTGCCATGAGGTGCCATGTTGAACTTTCAGTGACCAGTATGAGAGAGTGTGAGAGCGATAACACCAAATTTAACACACCTGCTCCCCATTCACACCTGAGACCTTGTAACACTAACGAGTCACATGACACCGGGGAGGGTAAATGGCTAATTGGGCCCAATTTGGACATTTCCACTTAGGGGTGTACTCACTTTTGTTGCCAACGGTTTAGACATTAATGGCTGTGTGTTGAGTTATTTTGAGGGGACAGCAAGTTTACACTGTTATACAGGCTGTACACTCACTACTTTACATTGGAGCACAGTGTCATTTCTTCAGTGTTGTCACATGAAAAGATATAATAAAATATTTACAAAAATGTGAGGGGTGTACTCACTTTTGTGAGATACTGTACAGTATATATTGAAATGCAAACATCTGATATTTGTGATATAAAGAAAGAAAACGAATCACATATTAGGGAAAATGAACAAAGGGAACAGAACCTAGTGTAAAAACAGCCGACAATGGGCACTGATTTGCTCAAATCACTTTATTGTATCAGTGGTTAGAAGTCATAGTAATAAAAGACCTAGAAATCTATTTCAGATCATTTTTTCTGTGCAGCTTTATCACCGGCATAAAATAGAATAATTACAGATTAAAGATTTAAAAAATAATCAATCAGCATTTCAACACCTTGGTCTGTTTGCAAGAGAGAAAATATATAATGCAAGAAGTCTGTAGTGTACCATAGATTTGATAAAAGCAATAAGAGTATAATTTAAAAGTGTTGCAAAAGTGCATTTTGTGTGTGTGTGTGTGTGTGTGTGTGTGTGTGTTGAAAGGAAACCAAACCCAATTCTAAAAACGAGGATAACCGAAAAGGATCATTGTACCAAATTTCCACACAGAGTAACGTCCAAAAAAAAAAAAAAAAGTGGTGCTGATGCTGACGCAATGTTCTGGTTCCAGTTAAAAGACATAGGAAAATGTTCTGTGTAGCCCTTATTCATATTCACAATCCAAAAAACACGTTGCTGCTGATTTCCAAACACGCCCACCTGGAGAAGTAAATACGAAGCAGTCCGCACCCCTCCTATACACTACTGTATGCATAAGACATTAAAACATGTTGTTCAATTGCTTTGTAAAACCACAAAATTTGCAGGAATAAAAAAAATTGATTAAGAAATATGCTATACATCTCTCTCTTCTTTTTTTTTTCTTTCATCCCCTCCAGGCTTTACACCAGCTGAGCTGCCACGAGTACAAAAAAAAAAAAGAATCGATATTCACAAAGATCTATACAACAATACAACAATTTTTTCTTTAAAAAACCAGTAGGTCTCCCCCCCCCAAAAAAAAGGAAAAAAAAAAAAAAGCTGGGTTCAACGTGTCCCGAATAACATGGGAGGAAAAAAAAGGAAAGAAAGAAATCAAAAGAAACATCCACCCAGTGTTTAAAAAAATCTAAATAAAAAAATAGAATGTAAATATATATATATGTGTATAGTCAATATAGTTGGAGCGTCTGTCAGCATTTAATGTAGTATAAGACTTAACGTAGTGCATCTACTTATTTGAGTGTTTGAGAAAGATTTGTGCATTCTTGCATGGATTATTGCTCTGAACATTGTAATAATAAAAAAAAAAATAATAATAATAATAAAAATAAAAAAAGGCACCTATCATGGTGGTCTTTCCCTGATTCAGGATCTGAGGAGATTAAGGAGAGAAGAGGACAAACCCAGCACAGAGAAAAGGAGAGTCACATTCAAGGGAGGGGGAAAAAAAATGCATGGGGTGAGGTGCAGCACTGTGGGAAGACATGACGTGGGGAACTGGGCCATCTCAGAGGTAAAGAAGTGGTCAGACGGATGTAGTCAGTCGGTCCACAGTGTTATTGACCTCGTTTTTGTTGGAGTCCAGGCCTTTGGCGGCGTTCAGGTCGTTCCGGAGATTCTCCACCACCTTCTTCATGGTCTTCAGCTCTCCGGGATGTGGCGTGGCGCGTCGCAGCAGCGTTCCCTAAAACGCCGGGAAAGGAAGAGCATCACTGGCTATAATTATCCATCACATTCAATCCACCAAAACAGCTTGGGCTGATACTCTGGGATTGATGCACCGTTCATTCCTGGCATCATTTCTACGGGGTGTACATAATTGCTGGTCAGTTCTGGGTCACTAGGTTATTATTCTTACAGGGTCATGTGAGTGACGCAGCAACAGCTGGAACAGCGTGCTCTGCTTTAATATATAATATACCTCAATGATAAAATGACCAATGTGTGTAGATGTTAGAGGATTTAATAACAGAGACAGTATCTCTGAGCACATTTTGCATTTATAACCTATAGAATGATTATAAATGCAGTGACACAGAGTCAACTTTAATACACACAGCTGTACAGCTGCATATTCATGCATTAATCAGTCATAAAATCATTCAGTTCCACATATTCCTTCAGATACCTGAGACAGCAGCACATTTTGTATTAAGCATTAACTGTAAATAATTTCTTTACTTTCACTGCGGTGTTTACCTCCACACTTAGTCGCTTTGCTGTTTATGTACTTATTCCAATTTGCCGGAAAACTTTCACAACCCTGACTCAGCATGACTACAGAGTCATCTCGGCTTTTCACTGAAGCCACAAATCCACAGGGGTGAGAATGTGACTAATTCCAACTCTGACATAAGCTTTTGCACATTTGCGTTTTTATTAAACATGCAGTTAAAAAAAGGAAAAAAAAAAAAATCCACTCATGCATGAAAATCAGCCTTACAAATGAAATGGGAGTAGTGGAGACAGATAGAGAAGCTCCATCACGTGAGACAGAGCAGCAGATGATTTTTCTCTCACCTTTTCGTCATCGTCATCGTCGTCATCGTCGTCGAGGAATCGGATGGTGCTCATTCTGTTCATGGCTCTGGTGTCCCACGTGTCATCAGCCACGTCATTCACGAGACTCTCCAGAGCGCCGCAGCGTGCCAGGTTATCAGAGCCTACACACACACACACACACACACACACACACACACACACTTACTTTCCAACATCATGCCTCTCCTAACCATTTTCCAAAATGATTCTCTTCACATTACACCACCTTTAGTGCAGTGAAGACCTAAGGATGAGTTTACCTGATATCCAGCACATGAAAACGCATGAAAATTAGGCTTAGATTATACTTTAGGCTCATTAAATCCTGACTTATTTAGAGGCTTTATGTGCACTCTCTCTCTCTCTCACACACACACTCTCTCTCTCTCTCTCTCTCTCTCTCACACTCACACACACACACACTCTCTCTCTCTCTCCCTCTCTCTCTCTCTCTCTCTCTCTCTCTCTCTCTCTCTCTCTCTCTCTCTCTCTCTCTCTCACACACACACACACACACACTCTGTCTCTCTCTCTCCTTCTTGCCATCTCTGTCTTTCTTTTCCTCTCTCTTGCGCTCACTTTCACAATCTCTCTCTCTCTTGCTCCATCTCTCACACTTGCTCCCTCTGTCTCCATTTCTCTCTCTCCCCTCCTTCTTGCCACCTCTCTCTCTCCCTCTCTCAATCTCTGCTTTTATTATCCTCCATCTAGCTCTCACTTTCGCACTCTCACTCTCCATCTTTCTCTCTCTCCCTCTCCCGCCATCTCCCACTCTCTTGCTGTCTCTCTCTCCGTCACCCTTTTCTCTCTTTCCCTCCCCCCCTCAGTGGCCTAGCCTCCATGGGTTTTCCACCCTCATCAGCCCATGTCACGACAAATGACCGTAATCCCTCCGCCTAAACTAGAAAACACGGCTGCGACCCGGGAGAGGTTAAGAGGTGACTGACTTTCTTCTCGTCTTTATCAGCACTGCATTTATGTTCCTAGACTCCCTGCTAAAAAAAATTAATTAAATAATAAGTTTTAAAAAAAAAAAAGACATGTGAAATGAATTCTGGAGCCTCTTCAATACACAGCGGTGGATGTGATGCCAGCATGGCTAGTGCTTAACAGCGAGGAGTGTGGTTAGGCAGAGATAAGCTTCTTTAAGCCGTGCAATCCGGCGTGTGCAGAGAAAACAGCTCAGGCGCTGAGAGAGAAAGTGCCAGACGAGATCAGAGATTTTAGGCTGTGTCTGCTTATCAAGCAACACGCAATAGGAAAGTATTTTTCTTTAAATGAGATGATGTGCTAGATAAAATCCTTCAAAGATGCAGCAGTTTATTAGATTAACAACTACAAACAGGGCTGAAAATACACTTATGCTTTATCATGATTGCATCAGGTACTGACCATGTAAACACTTCGACGACTAAACCCGCAGATAACACAAGTCATCAATATAAACAACACAATTTGGAGCATAGCATTTTCTCTGATTTCTTATTTATGTGAACAGCACCAGTGTAACGCATTAAGCACCTTTTTCACTCTCGCAAGGCTGCTGAGGCAGGAGCACACAGATGAGCACTTTCTCCCCCGTGTCAGGATCCACGTCCGTCTGGAACGTGAGCAAAGGCTGAGACTGGTTCTCCGACAACCACAGAGCCTTGAGCCTCAGCGTGGTAAGAGACATGGGCAGATATGTCAGCCTGCAGAGAACACAGGAGACGACAGATCTCTGAGCAAAGACTTTCTCAAACACAGGAAATCACACCTAAAGTCCAGTGCCAATGTTTGCATAGCCTGAGGACAAAATGAGGATTTAAGGAAAAGGTTCAGTGGGTTGTTTTTTCTTTATGAGTATGAGAAAAGCATGAACGAATATTAATAAGAAGAAGCAAAGAAACAAATCTAGTCCTTTCTAGTTAGTAAATTGTACATATATCCTTAAACCAAGCAAGGAAGACATGGAAGAAAAACTTCCAAAATCTAATCAGCTCACAATTCTATATAAACGTACTGCCTCCACCACCTAGTGGATTCCCTCCTTCATTCCCTCAGTTGTAAAGTTTTGGCTCCCTTGTACCCCACCTAGCACACTTTCCTTACAAACATTTTCCATATCATAGACTAAAAAACTTATTTTGACAAGATGTTAGATTATAAAGTTAAGTTTCCTCCTACAGAACTCAAACCAGCCCACATTCATGCAACGGTTACAGTCTCAGACATCAGACTTTTCCTGTCCAAAGCTCTTGAACTATATTTGCATAACTGCTGCCACCTGATCGACTGATTAGATAACTGCATGAAGGTGTTATATAAAAAGTAGATACACGTCATTGCGGCCCATTGTTTTTCTTTTACCAAGAAGATATCAGAAAAATCCTATAAAAACAGCTGGGGTTTATTTGAGGTTAACCAGTCACTTTCACTAATATAAGCTTATACTGATTAGTATTTAACGTGAGTTTGATTGATTTTGAACACATTTGCGGTTATAAAAGGGTGCGCAAACTTATGCAACCTGGTTATTGTACTTGTTTTTTTCTTTTAATGATTCTTAGTGTTTTTTTTTTACTTTATAAGTCACAATTTCACAATAACGTAAGAAAAGCTTCTGAGACGATTTAGGTTCATCACAAAAACCTGCATTTTACAGGGATGTGTAGACTTTATATCCACTGTAGAATTGCCAAATATATTAGTATGCAAGTGTGGAAAGTTTTTTTTTTTAAAAAAAACGTGACTGTGAATGTCATCTCAGATCACAAGAAAAAGTTGCAGTGGAATAAAACTAACACTCGGCGTAATAAATAGCTTAGGTCAATCATTCATTCATTCATAAAATATGTCAAACTCAATTTTCATACCACTTACTGCTCTGCGTCTTTCCCACTAGAACATGAGGAAGTGTTCAGAAGTGTTTGGGGATGTTGGGGTGAATTATTTTAGGATTTACAGCCTAACCTGTTTCCAGACACATCAAAAACATGCAGTTCTGTAGCCTGTGAAAGTTCGGCGGGGATGTGCGTCAGCCGGTTGTCTCTCACACACAGCACATTCAGACTGCTGCAGCCTCCTATCTGTGAAAAGAAAGGAATAAAAACAACAGATAGACACAAACATGTCAGAAGTAACAACCGCAGAGGGAAAAGCGCTATAACAGGAGCTGGGGAATTGAGCGGAAAACAGCTCTTTTATCCTAAGCTGGTTATATGGGTGAAATCTGTCAGGACCACAGGG
This sequence comes from Hemibagrus wyckioides, assembly GCF_019097595.1. Classification (NCBI taxonomy): domain Eukaryota; kingdom Metazoa; phylum Chordata; class Actinopteri; order Siluriformes; family Bagridae; genus Hemibagrus; species Hemibagrus wyckioides. Next base: position 27,343,742 of record NC_080712.1, on the reverse strand, counting down.
TTCCTCTTTAAAGGCTGTTCAGTTTCTTGAGAATTCCAGGTTATTATTACTAAAGCCCTGGAGAAAGAAGATTTTGGTTTTTTTTTTTAATACGTGAATCTATAACTGGATTAGACAGTTTGACACAAAGTTGCATGAAAAACAGCACCGCTGTGCTCATGCCAGTCTTGGTGTGGGATCTATAAGCTGCTGATGGGGCTGATGGAGGCCTAATTTTAGAAGCAATTAGTGCTGATCTATAGCATGGCACTAATAGACAGCCAGGCCGTGAGAAAACTCCACCTTCCAGTGTCTAAGCCTACCATTATCTCATATACACAGAGAATATACAGTACACACACACACACACACACACCTGTAACCCTTAAGCTGAAGAAGCTTATGTGTACGACTCATCAGAACGATCCAAATCTCATCCACATCAAATCTAAAAGTAGGTCAGGGGCATTAGAGGATTTAAACGAAACACAGCATTGATATGGTCTGTAAAAATGATCATTTCTAAGTGACTGGATACTGACTGAATACGTGGTGTGTAACAGTGTGATGGAAACGTGCCAGCGCATGGTGTGTGGCGACACTGCGTGAGGTCAGACAAACAGCCGAGCGCTGAACACACTCACTACACAATCTGAATCAGTGTGACATTGGGCTATTGTTTCAAGTCTGAGAAAGGGCTTTCAGACGGCACATTAACCACAGCCTCACACACAGAGAGAGAGAGAGAGAGAGAGAGAGAGAGAGAGAGCGCTGGGGATGACCTACACGGCCTCAATAAATGTCATGATGTGCCAGTTTCATCGTTATACAAAACATGATTGCACCACAATGTATAAATGTTATACATCACACAAACTAGTATGAAAGGACCAATGCAAGAGTCTAGAATGTCTTCGTTTGCTGCAGCTTTAAGATTTCCCTTCACTGCTTCTAAGTGGCCCAAACCTGTCCCTGTGAAGACAGTCTGCCAAAGCTGAAGTGGAAGAACTCAAGTGGCCTGAAGAGACTTAGTGGTCAAGTCCTCCTGGGAAGCTCGCATTTACGAGTTTAGAAGTAATTATGAAATAAGATGTGTTCAAGCAAGATGGATATGTACCTCCTCTTAATTAATTACAAAAAAAATAAATAAATAAATACAGCAATATGTTTTTAACTTAAATAATGTACATCACATGTTCTTCAAATATCATTAATCTTCAAATAATGTGCATCGTGTATTTTGCTTTGAGTTATTTACTTGAATGTGTCGTATTAATGTACAATCGCATGGTGTGGTATTTTGTGCAGACAGTTAGCTTGTTCTATTGTAAATAAAAAAGCCTGAGTGTCAAACCACTTCTCTCCAGTAGTTAGCCGATCTGCTTGTATTTCAATAACTTGCTGCATAAACCAAAAATTAACTTTCTGATCATGTCAGGAAATATATTTCTGACATGACTTGAATGCACCAAGAGCCCTGACCTCAAACCCACTGACCTCAGTAATGCTCTGGGGGGTGAATGCAGGAATCCCCACAGCCATGCTAAAAAAACCCAAAAAAAAACAATCTACTGGACAGCCTTCTCAGACTGGTGGAGGATGTTAGAGCAGAAACTGGGGGACCAGCTCCTAATCCAACCAAGTGGTATGGGATGCTCTAGATACCAAACAAACCTAGATAACCAAACTTCTTTTCTGTTTCTACTGATATTCCTAAGCTTTCCACCAATATAACGTTACGTCCAAGTTAAAATTCAGGAAATAGAATAACTTTGATGATGTGGGTTCTGATTTGTATCACTGTAACAGATTTTGTTTAATGAATAAATAAATCACAGTCCCGTGACGGACCTCACTTTGAGAACTGACCTATAGAACTGATAGAAAGTACAGGAATACATTCAAAACTGGCAAGGGAATACAACCGCAACCTCATGACGTGATATAAGAAATGACGTATAAAAACAGGTTAACACAGTACAGGACCAGTGGACAACACGGCCAGTAAGAACCCCAGCTTTGCGTGAGCTCACCATGAGCTCTCGGTCTGACCGAGCACACAAACTTACATACAGCCTGACAATGTGCACTGAGGTCATGTGATAGAAACCACAGCACTCGCAGCTCCCTAAAAGCAGCCAAGTTGACGTGTGGTGTGAACTTCATGTCACATCGGCAGCCTAATGGAGCGTTAATTGCAGGGCGTTCATGCTTTCAATCAGTCAGAATCGAATAGCGGGAATCGGGTTTGATGGTAAGCGCTGGACGACGAATTAAAGCTCCAATTAAATACAGAATATAGAATATGGATGTAAATCATAAGTGTTCAATTATTCATTTAAAACCCAGACAACGGCTTTGTGCTTTTTTCAATTATAAAGTTATTAAGTGAATGTTGTTCCCCCACCAGCCTCTCTTTCTATAACCTTGCTTTTACCCTGAACAACAGCATCGATAAGAGCACTTCTGCCTCCATCGAGTGTGCCTTGGACGCCTGAAATTCCCTTTAATTATACTCCAAACAGGAAGGAAGCTATTGAGGGAAAAATCTCTGGGTGTGTCTCAATCAGTTTTCTTGCTCCCTAGGTAGTGAATCAGTTTATCATGTAGGCGAGTTTGGGCTCTGGGTTAAGAACCCTGAATGATTATTTTTTTCTGTCCTGGTATTTCAAACAAGCTGTATGGAAAATCGAATAAAGTTAAAAAAACAAAAGATATGGTCTTTATAGAAAATATGATGTCATTTCCAGTAAGGGAACATAGTGAGAATGGATGCTCCCTGGTTCATGTAGTGCATTATGGGATTTTTTTTAGGTAGTGAACATTCTAGCACACTAATAGGATTTCACGAGTGACAGAGGAACAGCCCTTAAAATTGGCCGACTCCCCGCGTAGCGCCCTGACTACTGAACTACGCAGCAGATTGAGACGCACCCCATGAAAATGTTTTTCTTTAATATCTTCTTTCCTGTTTGACTTTGCTATGAACTCGACCCTACGTTCAGTTCAAATGCTAAACACAGTGATACTTATACCAATATAAACCATACAATCATTTAACCTCTGCTCAGTAAGACAGACATAAAAGGAGGAAGTATGGACCAGTCAATATATACAGCAGGTCCTGGGAGATCAAGATGTTGATCATTTTCTGTGAAACTGGGTTCCCCTGAGAAAAAAAAATCTCTTGTCTGACACAATGGATCGTTTATCCGATCTCTTAAGAGAACAGGAATCAGAAAGACACAGAGAGAGAAAATGAATGGAAAATTGGCTCGTCCTTTTTTTGAGCAGCCCCAATTAAGGGCTTCGCACTTCCAGTGGCGAGATGCTTATAGCAAACACAATAAGGTTATTGACAGCGCCATTACAATTGCTTACGCTTGCGTTGCTTAGCTTTAGATAAGTTGTGCTTGTTGCACTGGCAAAGGGTGGTTGGGGGGGGGTGGAGTATGTGGTCAGTCAGGTGTAAGACTAAATTTTAGGTATCATTTACACCAAAATATATTTCGGACCAAAACATGATTTCTTTGCTTATACTACAATTTAAAATTTCTTAATTACTAGATTGGATAGAGCAGCAAACTGTAGTATTAAATTTAGTCAAGCACAGTGGTAATGCATTCGTTTGAAAAACGCCAGAGTCGTAGGTTCGAGTCTCAGCTCAGATGTGAGCTTGGAGTTTGATTTTATTGACGGCTTTGAACATCAACACTGAAATCATGTGAAATATACCGAAACAAACTGATACTTTTCTGATCTGACTAGATTTTTGTGTGTTGTATCTCTAAGCTGCTGTAACAAGAATTTCAACAATATCAACAATATCAATAAAATCTATCAATAAAATCTATCAATAAAATCTATCAATCCATCCATCCATCCATCCATCCATCCATCCATCCATCCATCCATCATGTTACTCTGTTCAATCCCATGGAACTGATTTGAACGTAAATTCATCCACATTTAAAGGGCACCATTAAACACTGCTTATTTTCTGGATTGGAAAACTACCCTCAAGCCTAGCATTCGGACTGAGTCTGCTGAGCGGTGTGTGAGCATCACACACACGAACACACACATTGAGCAGACATGGTATCTGAATGGTAGTGTGTGAGATGCTGAAAGGGTGACGCAGTACATACCTCTCTGGGTAAAGACACCAGGCGATTCCTGTCACAGTTGAAGTTTGAGAGTTGCTTAAGCTTTCCAATACTTCTTGGCAAACTCTGAGGAAAGCATATACAAAGTCAAATTTCTACAGCCCTGAATCTTTTATGTTGTCACTATTAGCAAGCTTCTTGAGCTGTTAATAAGAAAAAGGTACTTCATGGCTAGGAAATGAAAAGACGGCACTCGTTTAAGTATTGAGGTCAACGCTGAGGTCAGAGATAATCTAACAGACGTCTTAAGCACCATCAAGGCCCATTAAAATCCACTTCAAGGTCTGTACGCATTTTATAACTCTATGAAGAACACTGAATGAGCTGGCATTTCTTATACACTGCTAACTTCGTGAGGTGGAGACGTATGTAGCTCACCAGCAGCTGGTTCTCAGTCAGCACCAGTTCTGTCAGACTTTCGCAGTCGCCGATGCTCTCGGGCAGCTGCATCAGGCGGTTCTGATCCGCTTTCAGAATGGAAAGGCGTTTTAATTTTCCTGTGGGGCAGACGGTGGGATTAAAGCTGAAAATGAAAAGTCCCAGGAGAGCTGGCCAACACGAGCCAGATATTTTAGGAGCAAGTACAGAGACGGAAAAAAAATATAAATGTAGGTCAGTAGGTTAAACCAAGTCTAGCTAGTGCGACTGAACCAAAGCGATCTTTTTAAGGTTATTATTTGTTATGCTGTTTGAGACAATCCCTATAAGATCAACAATATCTCAGAAAAAAAATCTTATCACAATATCCAGATAGTATCCTACTATCTCACAGCTCTAACTGCCACTTAAGGTTTTTTTTACGTAAACTACATCCTGTCCTATTATTGTTGGCTTTTAGATGGTCATCATAGCAACAGTCACGACTTCTGACTTTTCGCTTTAAAAATTTCTTACGCTGCAACTACTTTAGATGTCTTTGAGTCCAGACTCTATAACGTGACGTGGCCAAATTCTGAACAATCACAACTTTCAAGCTAAGAATTCATCCATAAAGTGTGATGTTTGTTTGTGACAGAAAAATCAAAGTTAAAAAAAAAATAATAATAATTAAAAAAGTAATTAAAAAAATAATAAAATATTTTTATCAGTATAAACCAGGTTTACATAAAACAAAATGTTCCTTTGATAAATCATTTTTTAAAACTAATATAAAAATATTAGAATAATAATAAAAAATAAATGATTAACATATTCTAATATTAGAATATGTTAACCATTTTAATCGGAGATCGCCATCAGAAAATAAATGTGTTGATTTCTTTAAAGTAGGTGTTAGAAAATCTCTTATTTGCTTTGTTTCCGTAAAAAATCTTTACATTGTACATAAATGAAACATACCGTGCACTAAAAAAAAAAAAAAAAGGTTTGATTGTAGCTGCCTAAATTAAACCAGACATCCAATGTTACGTTTGTTGCTAAGCAGAAATTCATAAAATCATAATTCTGATCATTTTAATGCATGTGGGAATAGATTGTAATTAAAGAGTGAGTGAGAAGGATGCAGGATGACGGACCTATCCCCTCTGGCAGAGCTTCGATGAGGTTCTGGGACACCAGCAGGTCGGTGAGCAAGAGCAGGCAAGCCAGTTCCTCTGGGAGGCGCTCTAACTTGTTCTCAGACACATCCAGGCAGAGCAGGTTCTTCATGCTGCCTAGATCCTGAGAGGAACCAGGAACACATACACACTGAGTCCAGGTTGAGAACTTCCAAGTACTCTAACGTGCGAGTTCTTCTTAGCTATAAATTTGTTGCTATTGAGCTACTGTTGCATCCTAAGCAACTACATCCTCTTGCCTGTTACATAATGATTCCTGTACAAACAAGAGGAATTTTCCGGCAAGGTGATTAATGATGTGTACAAGCAATTAATTAATCTATACACTCCCTCCAAGATTTTGCCATAGCATATATACACACAAGTTCTGGAACAATACTCGCTGGATTTGAGCCG